>NC_137877.1:42491817-42586817 GCF_963924005.1 Protomyctophum bolini | reverse complement strand
CGTCGAATTAAGTAAATAAATTCCGGCCTCCTTTTATTAGCCGGTTGTTGTTTTTTTGTATGTGTGCGTATACATTACGCCGGTACGCTTCCTTACCTGACTTTATACTTCCGAGTTAAAACACCAGGCGCGCACATTCACAACAAGGCGAGAGAAACTATTACACACAAGTTCACAAAGCAACAGTCCAAGCATGGCTACCGGTGCAAAAAAAACAAAGTTTACAGTTAAGTTCAAAGAGGAGGTGGTGCGATATGCAGCGGAGCACTCTGGAGAGAAAGCAGCAAAGCACTTCAATGTTGACCCTAGGCAAATCAGGTACTGGAAAAAACAAAAGAATGACCTAAAGGCTGCCGACAATGAAAGAGCACGTTTGCCCGGAGGGGGAAGAAAAAAAGTCAGCGACTGGAGACACAACTTTTGGAGTGGATATATGCAATGCGCGACAAACACAACAGAGTGTCGAGGAAAATGATTCAAAACAAAGCGAAGGAAATCTACCCAAACGTGCGTCATGGAGACAAGCAGTTTGTGGCCAGTAAGGGCTGGCTAGAGAAGTTTCTGCGGCGCAATGGCTTGTCACTGAGACGCCGCACCACGATGGCACAGAAAGACCCAGATAAACTTATTGAGAAACTGGTTTCGTTTGTTGACTACGTCGGCAAGGCTGTCGGCTCTAAGGGGATTTTAGAGAAGGACATCATTGCAATGGACGAGACCGCCGTGTGGTTTGATATGGTGGCTCCCACCACTATTGATGTCACGGGCACAAAGAGCGTGTCACTGAAAACAACTGGACACGAGAAAAGTCATCTCACCGTTGTCCTTGCTGCTAAGGCCGACGGCACTAAACTCAAGCCATTTATCGTCTTCAAGGGGGCTATTCGTGAAGTGAAGGCAATGAATGAGGAGCTCACCAGAGCAGTGGTTGCCACATCTAAGAATGGCTGGATGAATGATGATCTCACCACAGATTGGCTCAAGTCAGTGGTGGGAAAATTCAGTTTCACTCAACGTCTCCTGGTGTGGGATGCATACCGCTGTCACATCAGTGTCGCCACTAAAGCTGAACTGAAAGGCTACAACATGACCACCGCCGTGATTCCGGGAGGGTGCACAAAATATGTCCAAGCACCTGATGTGATGTGGAATCAGCCCTTCAAGGCGAGTCTACATGAGTCCTACGATCAGTGGATGGCTGGACACGTGGACAAGACATTCACGACCGGAGGTAACCCAAGAGCCCCCGTCCGCCGCCTGCTTGTGGCCTGGGTGCTCAAAGCCTGGGACAAGTTGGACAAAGAGATGATCATAAAGTCTTTCAAAGTTTGTGGACAGACTGTGAACCCTGACGGGAGTGAAGACGACCGCATCCTGTGCTTCAGGGAGGGACAGCCCTGCGCCACAGGACGAGAGGCTCTGGTCCAACTGCGTCTCCGACAGCAAGATGAGAACAGGCTCGCAGCCGAGGAAAACGAAGAGGACGAAGAGGAGTTGCTAAACAACGAACTTGTTGTACTGGATGATGAGGACAATGCTGCTAGCGGAGACGATGGCGAATTGGAGGACTGGACAGTGACTAGTGAGTGATCTGTAATCGTTGTTTTACCAGTAAGGTAAGGTGATTTCACTTTACAATCTGTTGCACTTTAATTTGTACCGGTAAGCTACATAGCGGATTGTAGGCTGTTTTTTTTTTTTTTTTTACTGTTTTGCTGAAGCTGCTGTTGCGCATTTTATTTGAGCCCACAATTTATTGTTTCACTGTGACATTGTCTGACGCCTAACAGCATACCGATAGGGCAATAAAGGATAGATCGCTTTGCAACATGGGGCCGCGGTCACCGCGGGCGGAGGCCCCCATGTTCCTGACGGATCTATCCTTTATTGCCCTACCCCGGTATGCTGTTAGCCGCTTGTTGCTAACGCGACCCCCCCCTCCCTCTCTCTCTCTCTCTCCCTCCCTCTCTGTCGTTCTCACGCTGCGTCCTGTGCGTAATACTGCTGCACACATTGCACGGCATGTGGTTGCTCTCTCTCTCTCTCTCTCTCTCTCTCTCTCTCATTATTGTTATACCGTATGCTGCTGGCTACCATAATAATGGTATGGTGTTAGTGTTTACCAACCGACCTCAGAATTGTTTTTGCACTATCAGTAAGCTTTTTTATTTTATTTTTTACAATTGTGTTGTTAGTGTTACTAATGTTTACCAAGATAGTCTACCTCAATTGTTTGTGTGATTGCACTAGTAGGCTTTTTTTTGTTTAAATATATGGCTCAAGCTGACTGTTACGCCAAGGTATGTTTGTTCAGTCATCTCTATACTTACAATTGTGAAATTTGTTATTGTTGTTACTGTATAGTGTATATAATGGTATAGTGTTCATGTTTACCAAGATACCGGTAACCTACCGGTACCTCAATATTGTTTTTTTGATTGCACTACCAAGGCAGACATTTTATGGTACTTGGTTTCAATAAATGTGCTCAGTACATTTTACTGGGTAAAACTGACACAAAATGTGGTTTCATTCATTATGATCGGTTTGAAAATTAGAAATAAATTCCTCCCTTCTTATAGCTGCCTCCTTCCAATAAAACCCTGGTATCGGAATCGGTTGAGACAAATAATAGCCCGGGTTCCTAAAAGAGGATTTACGGTATATGATTCCCTGCTGAGAGAGAGCGAGAGAGAGAGAGAGAGAGAGAGAGAGACTCTCTCTATCGCACGTGAGAGAGAGAGAGAGAGGGGGGTCCAATTGGTACCGGCCCCCACATGGTACAATTCGTACCGGCCGCGCCCGTGCATGTGGGCATATATTCCTGTTATAAAGTATTTATTTTCGGGTCAAAAACGGGTCTGCACAGCAGAAATAGCCTAGTGCCAATCTTACCTTTTTGATGAGCCGCCTGTTCACTGGTCATTTTAACTTTTTTCAATATTGGCATATTATTGCCTATGGTAAATACCATAATAACATCAACACATCAATTTAACTTGAACAACTCCTCCTCCTCTCCTCCTCCACTCCACTCCTCTCCTCTTCTCCTGCCTTATGTTATGTCATTATTGGTATCCTTTCTTTCATACCCTAAAGAGAAGGCACTCATGTGCCGAAACGTTGGTCTTTAATAGAAGTGTTCTGTATCGTGATTCGTGACTACGAGCTGTGCAACCGATCCTTCCTTTACAAGTTTGTCTCCCGTCCCGTGGTCAGCATGCACGTCGATCCAACGGCGTCAACTCCGCGGGTACGCAGGAGCCGAAGCACCCGCTGGCAAAATAATAAGCCAATAATAATAACACTATTGGTGTGCAGCGTGCGCTAAATAGCTCTTTTGTTTGTATTGGTAGCCTATATCCTACTATCCTTTCCACCACTTCTTGTCTTCTTCACTACCGTGATGTGGTGTCCAGACAGGCCCGGCGCCAGGATGAAATTACTGAGGGGGCAATTGAGATTTTTGAGGGTGCACAATTTTTTATTTTTTTTCACTGTCAATAATAAAATATAAAACGACGAAAAATCATATTGCGTTGTTAAATCAAGCAGGCAGTATCAGTTGTATGACTCAGGCGGTCCTATGCAAGATTAGAATGATAGCGCTCCCCCGCCAGGGGGGGTCCGGGGCGCAGTTTTTTTGCGATGAAAATGCTTCAATCTGATGCACTTTGAGATAAAAATGAAGAGGCTAGATCTATAAAGAACTACACACATCAAATGCTGCAATTTATCAATCAATGTCACTGCCAAATCTAAAACCAATCCAGAACACAAAGTAAAATTACATTTTATTATTGACATTTTTACAAACAAATAGGCTAGTTACAGTAGCTAAGCTGCCCACTTAAGCACCCTGACCACACCCAGCACAATGACATTAGCACCCCTCCCCATCTATAGATCATGGCATGAAATTAATGATGCATCCTTTGAATAGGCTATAGTTACAGTAGCTGCCCACTTAAGCACCCTGACATTAGCACCCCTCCCCACCCCAATGATGGCCTATAGGTGAGGAATGTTGTTTTTCCAGTTCTAGATGGGACATCATTAAGATGCAAACACCCCCTTTGCAGACCGGCCGTCGATCCCAAATGACTCTGGACAGTCCAGAGTAATTTATGATCGACGGCCGGTCGGCTGCTCACCCGTGCCATCGATAAAATAAAATTATAAATAGGGTGATGTCAGCCAATTTGCAAAAAAGCAATGCATGGCACTAAATTGGGTTTATATGATTATTATTGACTGTTTAATATATTTAATAACAAATAATATTTTAGTCCCTACAGCTTCTGAAACAAGCTGTCACATATTTTTAAGATGTAGCTAAGATGGGCCACCGTTTTTTTTAGCCTTGCTTTTTAAAGTTGAACAGCCAAAGGATGCACATGATTCTCGCTACAAGTGTACTTGACATAAAACAGTCTATGGTTGTTATGGCGGGAGATGCAATGCATCACATCTTATGACGCAACAGATGAAATAATATCAGTCATATATGACTACTCAGGGTAAATGCCAGGTGAAAGCAATCTCAGTTGTCAATGATAAGGTGATCACGTAGCCAACTTTTTTTTTTCTTTTTTCATTTGCCCAGATTTGCTCAGACACATGACGTAAATTCTCCATTCATTGTAAATGGCATTTCATGTTTGTGTTAGGACAAAAATCGAAACTATAGCTGAATATAGGAGGGGCTACCCACAATAATGTCATTAGCCCTACATTGTATTAATAAAACCAGTAAGACACCCTGAGGGCAAGAAGCGAGCGTGCATGCATCCACCTGGGTGACAGCAGACTGCTGGGGGAGCGCTGGCACTTTGGCATGGGGGGATCAGATCAACATATGGAATTAATTCTGTACTGACCATAAATGGAGCGTGTCTTTCTTGAGTGTATAGATGAGGTCAGATATGGAATGTCAGAACAGGTCAGCTCCATATATGGAGATCTACGTGTGGCAGCGGGGGCAGTGTATTGAGTGTACATGGTGTGATGAGGGCCCAGGTAGGGCCGGCCCTTAATTTTTGGGCCCATTGAGGACTTTAGTTTTTTCTGGCTGCCGGGTGTGGCTGCACTAATAACTTACCCAGGGGGCAAAGGGGGTTGACCTGCATTTGTCATAACATACAAAGTTGTCCACCAGAAATAATATCTATGACCCAGTAGGAGCACAACCTATATGGACAACCTGATCAATTGTTGGGCGAAAGTCCAATATGGCCGCCCCAATATTAGCCCCTATTAGTTATAATAGGGGTGAATAGGGCAATTTTTTAAACAGAGATATTTCCACAAAACTTCACAGGTTGATCAATAATATGAATACGAACATTTTTTGCATTGAAAGTTGCCATGGATTTCAATATTAGCACGCATAAAATAGGTTTGGCTTGAACTTCCCATCTAGAACTGGAAAAACAACATTCCTCACATATAGGCCATCCTTGAGGTGGGGAGGGGTGCTAATGTCATTGTTGCAGTGGTCAGGGTGCTTAAGTGGGCAGCTACTGTAACTAGCCTATTCAAAGAAGTAAGGATGCATCATTAATGTCATTGTGCTGGGTGTGGTCAGGGTGCTTAAGTGAGCAGCTTAGCTACTGTAACTAGTCTATTTATTATTGGCAATTTTGGCAGTGCCATTGATTGATAAATTGCAGCATTTTGATGTGTGTAGTACTTTATAGATCTAGCCTCTTCATTTTTATCTCAAAGTGCACCAGATTGAAGCATTTTCATAGCTGAAAAAAATCATTCTAATCTTGCATAGGACCGCCTGAGTCATACAACTGATACTGCCTGCTTTAACAACGCAAAATGATTTTTCGTCGTTCTATATTTTATTATTGACATTAAATAAAAATAAGACAAAAAAAAGTTTTTACCCCCTCAAAAATCTTAAGTGCCCCCTCAGTCATTTCATCCTGGTGCCGGGCCTGCCTCCACCCTACATACAGACCAAAGTTTGACGGAGCCTGTTGCTCGCTGTTGCGTACTGTTAGCACACCCATGTGCCATGTCCACGCTGCGCTATCCCGACCTGCGTAGCCGGACCGACGGCTGCTCTGTTGCACACCCATGTGCCATGTCCACGGCACGCACGCGCAATGCGCATGCACACGCGAGCGCACACACACCCACCCAACAGAGTTGTAGGAGGGGAGGTGTGCAACAGTGTGCTGCTGTGCTATCCCGACCTGCGTAACCGGACCGGCGGCTGCTCTGTTGACAGCTACTCAGGCCTACAGTAGGGAGAATGTACGTGTAGTCGTGTACATTAAGTTGCCTCACGTTACATTGACACGCTGTCAGTTCCTGCTGTCAAAATGGCCGCGCCTATGTTGGCAGCTGGCCAGCTACGCTGGATTTTTGTCTGGTTTGTCCTGTTTTTATGTTCCACGTTATGTGTAAACGGTGTAAATTCAGTGGCTGTATATGATCGACATACCTTGCTGAACATCCGACACACAGTGACATGCTGTCTGTCCCGTCGACCTGAGCAATGGAGCTCTCACCGGGCCCTACGTCTTGAAATCCCCGGTAACATCTGGGCGTCCTCCTGCTGCTGTCCTAGGACTAGGCGGGCCAAAAGACGTGGAAATCGAGCTGGAGTCGCGGTGAAGCGTCGGAAACAAATCCGAGAGCAGACCCATGCTCCCTCCATGGCCTGGCCCACGGAACTGCCTCGCCCCCGGCCCATCCTCCTGGTGTATCCATCGCGACGATCGGCCCCCGCTCCTGAGATCCCCCGGCGGCGTCCTGGTTCCCGAGCCGTGTGCCTGCGGCCTCTACCCCGGGCCTCCTCGTTCGGTAGAACTGGATCCGACTCCATCAGCTTTGGTTTAGTCAACGCTAGATCCATAGCCAACAAATCGTTCTTTTTGAATGATTTCTTCGTTTCCAGGGACCTGGATTACATGCTGATCTCCGAGACGTGGCAAAAAGCAGACGACTGTGCCTCTCTCAACGAGCTCTGCCCAGGAAACTGTTCCTATTCCTGCGCCCCGAGGTCCTCGGGTCGTGGGGGTGGGCTGGCTGTAGTCCAACGGGATTGTTTCTACTCGCGGATGGTGAATTTCGGAACATACTCATCCTTCGAGGTACTCGTAAACAAAATCGGTCGCACTAACCCCTTCCACTGTGTGCTAGTTTACCGTCCGCCGGGGAAAAACAGCTCGTTCCTCGCTGAATTTGGTGACTTTCTAGCATCCATTATTCGCCTGGAGAGAGTCCTCTTGGTCGGGGATTTTAACGTCCACGTTAACAAAAGCACGGACACGTTTGCTACTGACTTTCTAAATGTAACGGAGTCGTTTCATTTTACCCAACACGTTTCTGGTCCGACCCACAACAAGGGTAACACGCTGGACCTTGTGTTCACGATCGGGTTAAAAGTTACTAACGTGTGCCTAGAAGAGCTCTTAGTGTCCGACCATAAATGTGTTCTGTTTGGCGTGTCCTCTGATGATGACTTTGTCCCGGAAAAGTTAAACGTGTCCCGTGTTAAACAATCGCGTATTGTGAACAGCACATCTGTGAATAGTTTCATTACTAGGTTTGATAGCGACAATGTTTTGGTGTCCCCCGATGATGACGTCAACTTTTTGGTAAACAGTTTCAACGTGCGCTGTGCGTCCATTCTGGATGACGTAGCCCCCTTAGCAACACGCAGCGTCCGCCCAGTGAATCCCTGCCCTTGGCTTGACAATAACATCAGTGAAATGAGACGAAAATGCCGCAGGACTGAGAGGAAATGGAAGTCCTCTCAGTTAGAGGTCCATCGTCTCTACCTCAAAGACCTAAGGGCGGAATATAATGTTTCAGTAGGGCGTGCCAGGGCTGCATATTTTAGCAACATCATTTCATCCAGCAAACACAACCCCAGAATATTATTCCAAACCATCAACACACTTGTCAGCCCCCCTCCCCCTGCTACACCTGTGTTGTCAAACGAGGACTGTAACAGCTTCCTTCAGTTTTTTATTTCCAAGGTTGCTAACATCCTGTCAAACATTACTCCCTCCCCTTCCCCCCCTCCCCCTCTCCAGCACGCCACCCAAGCTTCTCTGAGCAGTTTCTCACCGGTCTCTCTGGAAGATCTCACTATTTTAGTGAGCTCCATGAAGTCCTCCTCAAGCCCACTAGACATCCTGCCCACTTCCATGCTAAAAGAAGTTTTTAGCTCTGTTGGCCCCAGCTTAGTGTCCATCATTAATACTTCATTGGCCTCTGGCTCTGTCCCAGCCTATTTTAAGGAGGCGGTCGTACAGCCCCTCCTCAAAAAACCAAACCTGGACCCCACCATCCACAACAACTATAGGCCCATCTCTAAGCTGCCGTTCACATCTAAACTACTGGAGAAGGTTGTTGCCGAACAGCTTACCTCCCACATGTCACAACACAACATTTCTGATAAATATCAATCTGGTTTCCGTAAACAACATTCCACGGAATCCGCACTGCTCAGAGTGTCAAATGACATTATGATGTCCAGCGACTCTGGTGAGTGCTCGGTGCTGGTCCTACTGGACCTGAGTGCGGCATTCGACACGGTCTGCCACAGCATTCTGTTGGAGAGGCTCAGCGAGTGGGTGGGCATCTCCGGGAGCGCCCTTGATTGGTTCGCCTCGTACTTAAGAGATAGATGTTTCTCAGTTGCCGTGGGTCCTTTTAGATCGGACCCTGCACCCCTCTCGTGTGGTGTTCCACAGGGGTCTGTATTAGGTCCACTTCTTTTTGCCATTTACATGCTACCTCTAGGCCCCCTCATAAACAAATTCTCTGGCATTAACTATCACTGTTATGCGGACGATATTCAGCTCCACTGCTCGTTCAAACCGGACAAACTGGACATTTTAACCACCCTCCAGGAGTGTCTGCTCGCCATTGACAACTGGCTGGGGAGCAGCCTCCTGCAGCTGAATGCAACCAAAACGGAGGTGCTGATTGTTGCTTCGGACAAGACCGTCACTAAAGTGGCGTCCTTTATGGGGTCACTCAAGGGAAACATCCGCCCACACTTAAGGAATTTGGGTGTGGTATTTGACCAATCCATGCACCTAGACAACCACGTCAAATCACTCACTCGCACCTGTTTCTTTCACCTCAGAAATATTGCAAAACTCCGGTCCATCATCTCCCACTCTGAGCTAGAACTGTCCGTACATGCTTTTATATCTTCCAGGTTAGACTACTGCAATTCACTTTTCACCTGCCTCAACAAAACATCCATTGACAAACTGCAACTGGTTCACAACGCAGCCGCCAGATTACTCACCAGGTCAAAAAAGTCATGTCACATTACACCCATTCTAGCCTCACTGCATTGGCTCCCGGTACAATACAGAATACATTTCAAAATCCTCACTTTCACCCACAAAGCACTCCACGGCCAAGCCCCTGCCTACATCACTGAACTGATTCAACCTTACACAACCACACGCTCACTCCGTTCAGCCGATCAGCACCTCCTCGTGGTCCCCAGGACCAGATTAAAAACAAAGGGTGACCGAGCTTTTGAAGTGACAGCCCCTAGGCTGTGGAACGCCCTCCCCCTGGACCTAAGAACTGTCCTTTCTGAGGCCTCTTTTAAAAAACAATTAAAAACACTCATGTTTAGACAGGCATTTGGTCACATATAATCACTGTTTTTCTACTGTTTGTGTTTTTATTTTTGTTGCTATGTTGTTTTTCACTGTTGACCCTGTGAAAATGGCTGCTGCTGTTTTTATAGTTTTAATTTTGTACTATTGTAAAGCACCCTGTGCACTCGTGCTGAGAAGGGTGCTATATAAATAAAGGTCATTCATTCATTCATACTGTACGGTACGCCGCTGTTTATACACAGCAACAAGTTTGGGCTGCATTCTGATTGGTCAGAGCCGTTGAATTTCACCTGCGAATGTCTGCAAAATTCGACACCAGAGCGAACAAATAAAGAACGAAAACTGTCGCATTTTCGCACATTCGCACATTCGCCACTGATGTGGAAGCTTCCATTGACTTCAATTGGTTTTAAAAAAAAGCGAATTATTCGCACGAATAAATCGCGTCGCCAAATTCGCCAGTGTGTAAGGACCTTAAGTCCACTGTGCAGTCCAGAACACCTTAAATGCATCACAGATACACTGGTTAAGCATTCCTTAAAAATGTAACAGAACAGGTGCATATTAATTGTGATAGAATTACTTACTTTGCACGTCCTCCTGTGACATATCACCGGTGACTGCAGCACACCGGATGCCAAGGTCAGTCCATCTGGTGACCTGGTCATTCATCAGTGCTTTCAATGGACTGATCACGAGCACAATGTGCTGTGCTCCTGGATGCACCTAATGTGAACATTTGATTTAAAAAAGACATGAAAATGATCACACACACAGACACACACAGTCAGTGAGTCATTGTTTTATATATCTATCAACCAGTCACCAAAGGCTATGTTTAAGATTAAATAATATAACATATCTTTTTTTTTTAAGTCTTACCATATCCATTGAGGCTCCAAAAAACCCAAAACACATGCTGTTTCCAAAACCCGAGGACCCCAAAAACATTTTCACTTGCCATTAGGCTAGTTAATATTTGTTTTTGGGTGTCCTTTAAATTGATTGGAAGGGAAGCAAAAGCATCTTCCAAAGACATAGGTCTATACATACCAAAAGTCTATAAATATACTAAATACAATTTAGAAAATAAAGTATTGAGTATAATTAGGCTTTGTGGCGACGATCTCTTAACCAGAAATGTTTGGGGAGTGGCAGGAAAAGAATCCACGCATTTTATAGAGAATTTACCTGTTTCACTTACCTGTTTCAGACTATACGGTTTCAGAGTGCAATGTACACCTCCGGAACGGTAAGGCGGCGCTAAAGCGCAGTTGAAAGCAGCACTTGGGAAAATGAGGAAGTGGAAGGGAAAACAAGGCAAAAACGGGCAAAACACAGAAATGACCGGACAAAAATGCTTTTTATTAAAGAACGCGGAATGCAGCAGTGCTAGGGCTTGGGCTGCTACTAACTAACACCCGTGAGACAAAATGTGAGTACTTTATATTTGAAATCTGAATGTTTATATATACGGAAAACTTGTAAATGCAGCAAGTGCCAAAAATAGGGTGAAGTTTCGTCATGAACATGAACATTACTGGGGGCGCAGGGACCTGGAGAGATGGAGGGAAGAAGTGGAGAGAAAAAACTGATTAAATACAATTGTTCTGTTACGGTTGTTTATTTCATGTTTTGGGTTTTATTTTGAAAATAAGCTAATTCATTGTTTCCTATGGCAAGTAGTGTCTCTTTAAGAAATACAGGAAGTAGGCTTTCAGTTTTGTCATGTGACACACATCATGTGACCTTTCAGGAAGTGCATTAGATTTTCATTGCAAACTATTCATGACACATGCAGACCAGAGCTTCTGTATATTGTATCTGCAAACATCTGCTCTAATGTTCTCCCAGTCGTAGCATCGTTGGTATGTATTGTAACCTTTTCACCTGATTAATCTTTGCAGTTCGTTATTTTCTGTATGGAAGTACGTTTTGTCAAGTTTGACGTAAGAATGCCTGTCAAGTGATTTTCTGTCTAGTCCTACTCACATGTCTCACAGTATACCTACCTAAGTTTGTCTTATTGCTTCTTTATTATGCATGGTGTTATGCAACAGTGCATCAGTGTTTATGTCAATGTGACATTTGTGATTTGTACTTTAATTCGGCATTAGAGTGCAGACTTCAGTAGCCTTTAAAGTAATTAGGCCTACTAATTACATTTGTTGAAGTTGTGTAATATGCAATGCATATTTAATTGTTACATTAGTAATTCAATGACATGCAATTTATATATGCAGTTTACAATTTATACATGCAATATATTTGCACTATACAGTAAGCATAGTTTGACTATGCTTTTTGTCTGTTTTCAGTTTTACACTTCTGACTGTCAATAAACCTGCTGTCTAAAGAGAGAACGGTCTCCAGAGTTTTGATGGAAGGAAGGTGTTTATGCTCACCGCCAAATTATCCTCTTTACGTAACGAGGGCGGCACAACAATGTTCCAAAAGTCTGTTGAAGACTGTTCAGATGCATAGCTTTTAGATTTTAAATCTTGTTCTCTCTGAATACCTGCAATGAAGTGATGATGAGTGCTGGGATTCCCAGCACATGAGTCAGTATAATATGGTGTCCCTGTGGGTAACCGCCTCCCATTCCGACATTGACGTCTAATTGTCGGAATGGCGGTACTTTACATTTCTTGGAAGAGTCCCGCCATTCCGACACGGGACATAGTCCCGCCATTCCGACACGGGATATATATATATATATATATATATATATACAATAATAAATAATAATAATAAACCGATTATCTTTATAATGAACTGTCGGGGCTTGCACGGCGCACCTCTCTCAACCCCTCCCCCTCTGCACACGCCATTCCGACACGGGATATATATATATATATATATATATACAATAATAAATAATAATAATAAACCGATTATCTTTATAATGAACTGTCGGGGCTTGCACGGCGCACCTCTCTCTCTCTCTCTCTCTGCACACAACACGCACATCTGAATATATGATTTCATTCAGACCCCCCTCCCCATGTGTCAACATTACCTTAATAAATAAATAAACTGAACTGAACTGATAATTCAAACCAATAATAAACCAATAATGATTATTTATTACAATTGTATATTATATACAATTATCTCTGACTCTGTACCATAACGAACTGTCGGGCTTGCATGGCGCGCTCATCCATCGAACACACACACACACACACACACACGCACACACACACACACAAAAATAAATGTCATTGGCTACGTTTACATGAAGGGTGATCATTCCGAATAACTACTTCAGAATAAAATACATCCGATGTAATGTTTTTTGCCGCGAGTTTACATGGGAAATGGTCATTCCGAATGAGTGTTTATATGGAGAAGTGATAGAAGACATGATACATGTTAATTCACGTGAAACTACGCCATCTGTTGGACACATAAAATATAGGCAGTTCATTCATTGTGACTGTCTCAACAATACAAACATATTACAGACGAAAGACGATACTTTGAAATCCCATCATTTCATTCCGCAGTAGCTTTGAGGCTGCTGGTTGGATAGGGGCGGCGCGGGCATATATGTTTAGTGTTTACCGTCTTTTTTTCCCCACCCGCTGCGGCTCCGCTTCTCCGCTGGGAAGTTGATCATCTCGTTTTTATTTGTAGGCCTACTACTATACTTTGTATCTACAGCACGGCCAGGGCACGCAACGCAACACTGATGATTATTATTGTATCGGGTCGCTCGTTATTTTTGAGAGAGAGAGAGAGAGAGAGAGACACAAACACACACACACACACACACAGATCAGGGGTATCTCATCTGCTGCTGCTCCACGTTTTTTTTGTGGATTTCGGATCTGAAAAAAGGAATGAAATAACGCGCTCTATGTGCAAACTCCTCGGCGCCGACGGCGCGCCTTGGATATGAGCGCCTTGGAGCATGCTCAGAAAGACCAGAATGAATTTACATCCGAAGCAGTGTATACATGAGTCAAATTTCTTTCAATCGCATTGAAAATCTGAGTAATCCGGCCAGTGACATCGGAATGGTTTTTAGATCGCATCGAGCGTTTTCATTCGGATGTAAGTTTTTGTAGGTGTTTACATAACAACGTTTAATAGGATTGAACTTCTAATGAAAAGGGGATTTAACTGCTCATGTAAACGTAGCCAGTGTCACATTTTAACACTGTCAACTTGTCTATAGCCTACTCCTGCGTCTTTGACCAACCAACGTTATAGGCTATACAGTATGTCCGTTATTGAGCTGATCGAGCTTGTCAGTGACCAGTAAACTCATGCCTTGGTGACGGCATTAATACCTTATTATTATACATTGAATCGTATAGGCGTCGAATGATGCATGCACAGCCCATTTCCTAAAACACACAAATCCCCGATAAGCCTGTTTTTTACGCATTCTTATTTTGTGCTATTTTTCACATGCAGGTGGAGACGCACAATTACGCACTCATCATGAATAAGGCTGAGCAGAAGTTAGGGGGCATTTTCTGTAGCAGGCCAAAGAAACCGAATAAGATCATGACATACTTACTTAAGCCCCCCCCCCCCCCCCCCCCCCGTTTCTGTACATTTCCCTCCTTACATGATTTATGTTTTTTATTTTATAGAAGTGTATAGGCCTATAGGCCTACGTCTCTAAATGTCCTGATTAATTGGAAAGGTGGACTCTTTTGTAAACAAGTGTAATGCTTTGTCAGTGTGTCGTCCACAGCAAGTATAGCAACAGTCTTTGTATAGTGTGAAATGTATAGGCTATACCCATTCTGCAAACTGAATAAATACTTCAATCAATCAAAGCTCTAACTATACAACAAGTTAAATAATCACATAAATAGAGTGCAGAGAACAGTGTGGTGCCTCAAAGAACCTTGCATGTAAGATAAAATCATAGAAAATGCATGGGCTTCAATACCATATCCCTCAGCTGTGGTCTCTCACATACCGGCAACTTTACATATAACATTCATGCATACATGTAGGGTTGGGATCTTTTAGGATTTTAATGGTAGGTACTGTAATTCCTTCCCTCAAACAGCCATATAGAAAATATACAAAAAACGTAAAATTTACTAAAAATATACAGAACATATACAAAAAAGCCATATAGGCTACCAGTATAGGCCTACCCAACGAAAAATTAGGCCTATTCAAAGCTGACTATCAGGTACTGCACTGCCTCCCAGTACTGCTCCAGTGTCCTCTCATCCCTCCGGTACTGCCTCTTCAGCCTCTTCAGCCTCTCCTCCTGCCTCCTCCATTTTCTGCGCTGTGTTGGTGGGCGCTCACCGCGGTCTGCCATCCCGCAAACCGTCTCCACCAGGCGCTGCTCATCTTTGAGCCGGCGGATGAAAACCCAGATGGAGGGGTGCGTTCGGTCCATGGCAGCGTTCCATCTGTGATGGAAACCTGAAACAATCATATATATGTGTAAATACAGCATACACAGATAATCTGTAATATTATTTTGTTTAATATTATTTTGTAATAAGTTTTAAGTTTAGTTACCTTCAACGCGGTTGTTCGTCCTATTGTCAGACCCACGGAGAAAAACGTTCCAGGTGCGTGGGGGGAAGGTGGCATTTGCCCCCACTGTCCCCACGTACGTGCGCTCCAGGTACTGGATGAAGTCGTCCAGTTGTGGGTGGACACGCCTCAGCCGTCTGGTCTCTCGGGACGCCACCAGGAGAGTGAAATTATTCCTGACAACGGCCAGCGGCAGGAAACCAAGGGCCATGGCCTTCCTAATCCACTTCTTCAAGTGACGGTTCAGCCGATATGGACCTGCAAAAGATGTGAAGAAATATGAAATAACGTTTTTAGTTAAAATGTAACCATTCTGAAAACTGTTAATAAATACTTCAATCAATCAAACAAACTAAATACCTGGAGGCACAGTGCATTTTTTCCAGATATATTATTGTGTGTACTGGGACAAGTTGATAGGCTTTCATAAAGATCACATAACAGTCTATGCCTGCATGCAGGTGCAGGATCATGTTTTATGGAAATAGAATGGAACATGAATTTAAACGACTCGTTAACTTGTTGTGTGCTGTTGTGTTAATACACTGCCACTGACCTGACAACCCAAGCTCCTGAATTTTCCGCCATAAGCTCTGGCAAAAATGGAAATAACACCCATAGGTGCGGACCCCTGGCAGCTCAGCTTCAAGAGCATTCATTGCTGCCAATTCGAAGTCCGTCACCACTCTGTCTGGCATCCATCTGTAGATTTATGACAGGAGTGATGAAGGATAGAAACAGACAGACAGACAGAAAAATGGGTTACTCTTATTTCCCAGAAAATATAAAGCAATTAAGGATACAGTGAATGTGCAAACAGACTGACATACAGACAGACAGACAGACAGACAGACTGACAGACAGACAGACACTCAATAACCTACTCTTGTCCAGTGACTCGGCGGACTCGGCGCTTGATGTGCCGTAGGACGCTACGGTACATGGCTTCGGTCTTTCCGCTCATGAGGACCATGCAGAAAGGCATGGCCCTCCCCATGTACAGGCCATGGATGGTGTAGAATTGATAAAACGGCCTAGGAGCTAGGACACGTTTTAAAAGTCCCGTCCATATAGATCTAAAACAAAATTCAAATGTTTAATTCATATACATGCAAAGACTATATATATAAATTAGTCTATTATTTCCATTAACCTTATATAGATTTAACTGTGACGGATACAAAGTTTCATGACTGACGGAGGGTTTCTAACCTGGCGGCACTGGGCAAGCTTCCCTAAATTGTCTTCGGTCCCGAAGACAATATAGCCGTGGGGGATGTTGTGCTTGGAGAGAAACTCATCCCCCCCCCAGCTCACAGCCCATTCTCCCACAACGGCCACTTCTTGGAGGGTATGTGGGATAGGGGGCATGAGGCTGGCCCGTCTCCTCTCCAGGCGCGTCCTTACGGCCTCAAATGGAGGCATATCCGCGACGTTGCGCGCCTGGGCCAGGATCTGATTTAAAAACATTATAGGGTTATGTTTCGTTCATATATTGACTTGCAGAATTAAGTTTGACAAGCATCATGCTACAGAATATATCATTACCTGGTCATAGACCCTTCTGGATGGGAGAGACGGATCTGCGGCCACGTGGCGCAGCATTTGCTCTATCAGAGCAGTTGTGGCCAACAAATCCGTCTCCTCTCCATGCCCATGTTGGCCAGGTCCGTTGATGATGCGGATTTGGGGGTCATCCGCATCAACGTCGAAGGCATTGGTGGTTACATACACCCGGCACCCTGTTCTCCCACACCGCCAGTACATTCGGTCATTCCGTACCTTATTCCTAAGGTAACGGAATTCCCCAATTACCAGCACCCTGCCACCCCGACTGTTTGCTATCTGCATATACGGATCCATCATGAAAGAAAGAAATACCACGAGATGCTGTTCTTTTATACTAGCCTAAACAGGTGTTATTCGTAAAAGTAATTGCCCTCTGATTAATTCAGGGTCTGAGCGTAAAAGTGATTGGCCTCTACAAATTAATAGGGAGCTTGTGCGTTAAAGTGATGGGCCTCCAATAATCCGCAGGAGATGTGCATAGCCACACGTGATTTCTCCCTTCTAATTAACACAGGGACTGTGCGTAAAACTGTTTGGCCTCTACAAATTAATACAGGAGCTTGTGCGTAAAACTGTTTGGACTCTACAAATTAATACAGGAGCTTGTGCGTAAAACTGTTTGGACTCTACAAATTAATACAGGAACTTGTGCGTAAAAGTGTGTGTGTGTGTGTGTGTGTGTGTGTGTGTGTGTGTGTGTGTTACCAGTGCAATCTTATGCCCTCTGCCCATGGAAAACATTGAATTGATACTCTCACTTCTGCTGATTATAGTAAAATGAATCTCAGAGATTTGTGGGGAATTAGGAGAGAATCATAGCCTACATTGCAATTGGATTCAGCAATAATGAAATACTCTTTAATTAAATGAATTAATAATTTGGGAGAGACCTGCCACACCTGCAAATTGACAATCTAGTTGTCATACATGTATCTGATATTATGTTCCTTTATATTCAATCTATCAGAAGAAATGTTCCGGTTCTATCTATCTACCTATCTATCTATCTATTGCATTTCAACAAGAGCTGTCCACATAAACTCGGTGCTGAAACGAAATCACGCTGCCAGATTTAGCCTTGTCATACGAGCTCATCATGTGAACCATAGGCTATGCCAGACTAACCGATCGTTCACTTCACACGAATAGAGGTGACGGGTGACCACCTCTATATTGTTATGGACTACTTATGACTTCACTTTGTGTGGTGTTGGAGGCGAGTGGGTGCAATAATGCCACACCAAGTAATATGCAGTCAGGAACTGTAGGCCTACTTGGCAGAACGGCAGGTATACACACATCAGTTCACAGGACGGCACAGGAATAATAACAGCACTTCACAGGTCGCGATATCACAGCAGGCATATATTCTGTAACTCACGCATCCGTAAACACTGATACATGCACTTCTTTTTTTTTTTTTTACTTAATTTTTATCCCACGATTTTGTAACCCAGTTTTTCTTTTTCACCCAGTGCCAATTATCTAAGTAATCCTGGGCGCTACACTTCCTCTGCCAGCCTGGGGGGGCAGCGGACTGACCTCATGCCTCCTTCTATGCATGAGGAGTCCAAGCTGCTTCTTTTCACCTGACAGAGGGGAATTTCCCGGCCGGACGTAGCGCGTGGAAGGGACACGTTATTCCGACCAGTTCCTTTCCCCTCCATCAGGCGCCCCGGCTGGCCAGGGGGAGGTAGTTTTAGAGACCAGGATTACGGCATGTTTTTGTGAGGGTGAGGGTATCTACCCTAGGGGACACGGGGAGAACATGCAAACTCCACACAGAAAGGCCCTATCGCCAACCCCCGACTCGGGTATGGGCACTGATGACGCGGAGGAGGGAATGCACTTCTTTTTTAATATACGTTTTTATTAGAAGGTTTGACAAGTCAAAACAGTTTAACAGTATCTCCCCCCCCCCCTCCCTTGCTAAATGCCTACCTGCCAATAATGTAGAGTACAATACAAACAAATAGCATGATGAGGCCTCATATTAGGAGGACACATCCACATCCGACACATGTTTAAGAGAAAGGGGGAAAAAAAGTCATCACAATTTCAGAGACCTTTAAAGTGACCTGCCAATGCCAGAGGCCTACAAAATGGTATGAGGCACTATTGGGAGGTTTCCTGATTAGTAAAATTAGAAATTAGTTTTGTTTGGAATTTGGATTAGAGACCTCTATTTTGGGCAACTGAGCGTGCAGGCAGGGGCGTCAGCAAGCTCATAGAACCATGGTTTATTCTGATAGCCGGAAAGATCAATTAATTTCTATATGAAAGATTACCAATCGTCATTCACTTCTCCTGTGAAAGATCAAATCCCAGGTTGCGTGCGCATTGACAGCCTACCCGTTACTGATGATTTGGAATGTTATATTTTTGCAATTGATGCAATTTTTTGCAATGGATTCATAAAACTAAATGGAGAGGGAAAGGGCGCGCTCCGTGCGTAATGAAAGCCCGACAGTTCAACAGATCCCTGGCAGTCAATAAGCTTGCATGGTTGGTTATTATTATTAGCCTATATTATTATACTAGTGTTTACACATGGGAATACAGTGCGTCCGGAAAATATGGATTATTTTTCGTCGCACAAGGGTGTACGCGATGTACAAGACCACGGATGAGAAGCGTGCACAAATAAATCAGGAAACATTCTCTCTCTATATCTCTAGTGTCGATGATCAATAGATGCGATGTGTGTGTGTGTGTGTGTGTGTGTGTGAGTGTGAGAGAGAGAGAGAGTGAGAGAGAGAGGGCGTCATGGTAATGCAAGCCTGACTCCCGCTAGTTCATTATAAAAGAGAATTGAATCACATATCATAGAGGACGTTAAAATAGACAAGTGAAAGATTGAATAACACTTTGAATTTAAAAAAAAAAGTTTATGGTCGACTCAAAGTGAAGTGCCACACCATATGGCGCCCCCCCCCTCCCGGAATGGGTATGTCGGAATGGGGGTATGTCGGAATGGGTATGTCGGAATGGGGGTATGTCGGAATGGGGGTATGTCGGAATGGGGGCATGTCGGAATGGGGGCATGTAACCGTCACTGTGATGGTATAGTTCTGGCCACAGTGCATGTTGGGTATCTGACAGCTGGTACTGTTGGTGGAGCAGTCACGTATGTGTCTATCCTGACCCACTGCCGTCACATTGTAAGATGTGGCACTGGAGCTTCCTACCCAGGTCACATGGGCTGAGTTGGGACACGCCAGACTGGCATTAACATTCACTGGGGCACATGTGTGACGGTTCCCTATATTGTGTTATATGTATATTACTCTATAGTTGTCTGGTTTAGGTATATGTTGTGTTTACGGTTTGACCTATAGTAACTTCTGTTCTTTGTATCCAATAGGATTGGGGAGCAGAGCTACTCATGTTCAGCCTAAGTGGCTCGCACCTGGGCCCGGGTGTCGACGCCATATAAATGCCTGCTTCCCCAGTCCTTCCACAGATCTGTTCTTTTCATTTGCCTCCTGCACTCCACCATGCACACTTCTCAACATTTATGTTAATCCATACAACACGCACACACATACATTTCACTCATGCATACACGCACTACACCACTGACTACTGATCTCCACACTTCATCCGTTCCATCATGATTTGTTCCTTAATTTACAGTTTTGTTTAGTTAATAAATTCTATTTCTTTGGTCAACTGCGTCTCCCCTGTTTTTTGTTGTGTATCTTGGCACCCCCTAGACCAGGTACATAACAAAATGGGGGCTCTGTCCGCTTGAATTTTGAATAGTTGTGCAGGAAGTTTGGAGAGTCAAGTGACTCGCCCTTCTGCCTTTTGTTCTGCGCTTTTGTGAATTGAGTGAAATCATTTGGGAACCATTCCGGGGGTTTCCTTGTCCATGTGGTCGACACTACAGTCCGGTGAGTACAAAGCGATGTTACTTCAGCGTACACGCTTGGGTACTTGGACTTTGGGAGATGCAGTTGATTTGTTTGATTATTTGAATTTGTTAAGACATTTGGGTATTTTGCAATTTGATTAAGTTTGTGCTAGTGGGGAGGTTTTTTCCTGGAATTTGTGCTGCTAAAGTTAAAAAACAACAAAAACAAAGTTTGCCTTGCTGGTTTTGTCTTTTGTATGGTTACAAGTGTCTCTGGTAGGTGCGTTTAGCTTCTGGGTATAGAAAGTAGCTCGCTGGGTCTAGGCCGGGGGGTGGTTTATGTGCAAGGTGCGGCTGTAGCGGCTGTGCGTACGCACGGTCGTCTCGGGGGCACAGCTGAGGGGTGCATGCGGGTCGCCAGTTTCTGGTTGCCCTCCCTGCCTTTCGGTATCAGCTAGGCCTTTGCGGTGGCCTTCAGTGCATAAATACCTTCCGCAAACCGGCATGAAGACGGGTGGAGTTTAGCTTGGGATTACATAGTCTAGAGGGGCACTTGTACATTTTATTTTGTGTTTTAACCAGCTGGGGGACTTTCTGAGCGCACATAGCCAGGATGGTTACGCTAGAGGCATTTATGGCAGATCCGTCTGAGGAACTGTTGATGCAATGCACCAAAGACCAACTAGTTAAAATAGCAGATCATTATAGAATTAAACTTGATTCAAACGATAAGAAGACAAAGGAATCCATAGCAGTGGTTTTAAGGCACCATTTGCTTAATAAAGAGGAGTTTGACGAGCCAGGGGAGGTGTCTCCTCCTCCGTTAAACGCCGCATCGGCGGTGCCTACGCCAGGAATGATGTCAGGGACAGGCTTGACTTTTGAACAGCAGAAAGAATTGATGTTGTTGCAGGCTAAAATAATGGCTGACGCCGCTGAGGCGCAATATACAATTGAGAAAATGAAACATGATGCTGAACAGGTTAAATGGCAAGTAGAGCAGAACAGGCTGGACCTAATAAGGGATGGTAAGATTTCAGTTGCTGCACAAGTATCTACTACAGAACCTGCAGAGTCCGCAGGGGGTTTTGATATCAGTGGAAATCTACGTCTGGTGCCCAAGTTTTCTGAACGTGATCCTGAGGCATTTTTTGCCATGTTTGAGCGGGTGGCCGACGTGCGTAGATGGCCTGACTCGGCGCGCACGTTGATGTTGCATTGTGTCTTGACAGGCAGGGCGCAAGAGGTTTTTTCAGCTATGACTGTTGCTGACAGCCAGAATTATGGTCTTGTTAAGACCGCGGTGCTAAAGTCGTACGAGTGTGTCCCCGAGGCATATCGACAGCGCTTCAGGTTTAGGAAGAAACATGACAAGCAGAGTCATTTGGAATTTGCACGTGATTTGACTACTAGTTTTACCCGCTGGTGCAACGCCGCGGAGGTAACTGATTTTGACGAGCTATGTGATTTGATGATTTTGGAGCAGTTTAAGAATTCTGTTCCTGCTCGAGTGGCGACTGATATCAGTGAGCAGAAGGCGCGCAACGCATCGGCTGCGGCAGCACTCGCTGATGATTATGTCCTGACGCACCGTGACCGTGGAGAGTTTATGCCTGGCGGTGGCGAGTCTCATGGCCGTTATGATAAACCTCGTCCTGTTGAAAAGGACACTAACGGTAATATGCATGAGGAAGACAAGGTTTGCAATTACTGTCATAGGCGTGGCCACTGGAAATCTGAGTGTTTCAGGTTAAACCCCAGGACTGAATCTTTGAGCGCAGGTCATTCGCAACCAAAAGGGGCTGGCGTTGCCGCTCCAGTTAATCCGGTGTCCATTTGTGTTTCACCTAATTTCGGTCCAAATAAGGATACAGAGTTTGCAGCACTGAGATCTTACCATCCATTTATCAGGCAGGGGTCTGTGTCTTTGGTGCAAGGGGGAAAAGAAGTACCTGTAACTATTCTAAGGGATACGGGGGCTTTTAATTAATTTATTCAAACTGGTATTCTTCCGTTAAACCATGTTTCTGACACGGGTGACAAGGTGCCTGTTCGGGGCATGGACATGAATGTTTTGATGGTTCCCTTGCATAAAGTGGTGCTTAAATGTGAACTTTTTCAGGGAGAAGCAAAGCTTGCCGTGCGCCCAGCACTGCCGATTCCGGGAGTGACTCTAATCCTGGGTAACGACCTGGTTGGTGCTCAGGTGTGGGCGGGGCTTCAGCCACCAGCAATGGTGACGTCCGTTCCCATGGTAACGAGGGAAGCGGCCACTTTTCGGGCAGACGTATCTGGTCCACACACTGTGGTAAAGCAGATCTCTGATCAAAATGACAGGATTTCTACACCTAAACGTGGTAGGAAACGAAAGAAACGTAAGAAACAAACAGTTTTATTCTGGCAGCCCCACAGGTAGACAGGCCATTCTTGAGTTTTACTGAGGCCATTCCGGTCTTTGAGTACTAATGTTATTATGGGTCTTCTCTGTGGTTCATCTTTGTTTTTGACATTTCATCCCTTAAATGCTTCATGATATCAGTTGCTGGGGTGGAGACTGTTAACAAGGGGGGTTGGCCATGGTAGGAGCACTCTTAATGCTAATGTTAGTATTGGATCTATTTTAAAGCTAATTCAAGTAGTGGGTGCCGGTGTTCCCTTTGGGACCCCGTCTTTATGGGGGGGGGTGTGACGGTTCCCTATATTGTGTTATATGTATATTACTCTATAGTTGTCTGGTTTAGGTATATGTTGTGTTTACGGTTTGACCTATAGTAACTTCTGTTCTTTGTATCCAATAGGATTGGGGAGCAGAGCTACTCATGTTCAGCCTAAGTGGCTCGCACCTGGGCCCGGGTGTCGACGCCCTATAAATGCCTGCTTCCCCAGTCCTTCCACAGATCTGTTCTTTTCATTTGCCTCCTGCACTCCACCATGCACACTTCTCAACATTTATGTTAATCCATACAACACGCACACACATACATTTCACTCATGCATACACGCACTACACCACTGACTACTGATCTCCACACTTCATCGGTTCCATCATGATTTGTTCCTTAATTTACAGTTTTGTTTAGTTAATAAATTCTATTTCTTTGGTCAACTGCGTCTCCCCTGTTTTTTGTTGTGTATCTTGGCACCCCCTAGGCCAGGTACATAACACACGGAACTGAGAAGAGAGTAAGAGACAAAGGCAAAACACAATGTTGGCATGTTATATCATAATGATGTTCAAGGAATTAAATTAATTTCGAAAGGAAATCACACACTTTCAGAAACGTTTTCAAGTCTAATGTTCTACTATAATTTGTTTATTAATTTAGCAATCAAGTCACTAAGTCCAACCTAGATTCGAATCCATTCATTCCAAATAAATCTTTCGGAAGAGAACATGAATAAACCGGTCCAAAGCAGCATTAGTGTTTTTCGTGAACATCTTCTCACCTGTTTTCAGTTCCACAGCTGAACTTGGTTCACTGTGACAACCTCTGTCAACAGCTATACAACACTGACAGAGTAGTTTACACCACAGTGTAGATCAGTGAAAGAGCAGGTGTTTGCAGTGCTTGAGTTACATGTGTGTTCGTGTCCATCATGTCCTGTTGCTGTTGCTATGTGCATGTCGGCCCCTGAAACAGGGGACCAGGACACTGTGCTAGCCCCACATTCTTCAGAAACAGAAACATTACTGGGGGCGCAGGGACCTGGAGAGATGGAGGGAAGAAGTGGAGAGAAAGAATGATTATTCTCTTTCATTTGCGCTTCAATTGATCAAACAAAAGTACAAAACGTATGCTGAGCATCTTACTTAGTCTAATTAAATTAGTTTGTTGGAGATTGTTCATATTAGTCATATTAGTGTGGTTGCTATAGGCAACACACTATTGTTCTCGGCCCGAGATTTCTTTTCATGTTTCACACACTGTTGTCACTGTTGTCATGCTTCACATGATATCACATTCGCAATATATAATATTATATTATATATTAAATATATAATGGTAAGACAGAATTCAGTTCCCAGTGGATTCCTCGTGACTTGTGTCAATGCAACCACACTTTCAATTTCCCAAAATTGCACCCTTTTAGTTAGAACATATTTTGTTCTCCATGTGTACC
This sequence comes from Protomyctophum bolini, assembly GCF_963924005.1. Classification (NCBI taxonomy): domain Eukaryota; kingdom Metazoa; phylum Chordata; class Actinopteri; order Myctophiformes; family Myctophidae; genus Protomyctophum; species Protomyctophum bolini. The sequence continues at coordinate 42,562,130 of NC_137877.1, read as the reverse complement.
TGCACTGAAGTGAAGAGGAATGCTGGGATTCCCAGCACATGAGTCAGCATATGGTGTCACTGTGATGGTATAGTTCTGGCCACAGTGCATGTTGGGTATCTGACAGCTGGTACTGTTGGTGGAGCAGTCATGTATGTGTCCATCCTGACCCACTGCTGTCACATTGTAAGATGTGGCACTGGGACTTCTTTGCCAGGTCACATTGGCTGAGTTGGGACAAACCAGACTGGCACTAACACTCACTGGGGCACACAGGGCTGGGGAGAGAGATAGGTGGGGGAGTGTTGTTATTGACGAGAAAATGTTCACTTTAAGATGATATCTTAAGAAGGAAGGATCTGAATTTCTCATTGCTGAAATGTAACATATTCATTCATTCATTCACTTCCATTGATTCGACTTAAATCTTTCTTAAGTGAAGACGATCTAAAAGCAGCATTACGTTGCCAATGGCCTTTGTTGTGCATACATAAGCCTACAGTATATGTTCTCCATGTCTTACCTGATCTGAATGTCAGGGTCTGACTCAGGTCACTGGAGCAGTTTCCATCAATAGCCTTTACATCTACAGTGTAGTTGGAGCCACAGGTGATGTTTGTAAGAGTACAGTTGAGATCAGAGGACATGCAGGTGGTATTGCCCTGACTACTCCAGGCAGAAACAGAGTACTGTACTGCCCCCTTGCTGGCAGACCAGGACACAACAGCAGTGTTGCTGATACAGTCAGGAGCTACCGAGACGCTGGTAGGAACACATGGCACTGCAAAGGACGGATACAGAGTTAAACATTATACAGAAATAATATGAGGATGGAACATTGGGGGAGAAAATAAAACATATCTGGGCAGGCTCTGAGATCTCATGTAGAAAATGTAAATTATTACTTGCACAAGCAGAGCGCGCAAGTAATATTTTCGCCCGGTCCGTATGCACCGTCCCAGCCAACCCGCCACTTTTGATGCGTATGCAAATAAAACAGCAAATTGTGCCTGATTTGCTGGGACCAGATTACATTCATGACCATATTTCTTACGTCATCATTGAGAGCTAGTCATACAGATACTATATATATGTAATTTGTAAGTTGATTAGCGGTATACTGTGGTTACTTTGCGCCAAAAACCGTCCCAGCCAACCCGCCACTTTTGATGCGTATGCAAATAAAACAGCAAATTGTGCCTGATTTGCTGGGACCAGATTACATACATGACCATATTTCTTACGTCATCATTGAGAGCTAGTCAATATGTAATTTGTAAAATAAATAACTAGCTCTCAATGATGACGTAAGAAATATGTGGATTAAAGGACCCAATGCCAGAGTGTAATTGGTTTTCGATGGTGACGTAACGACGATATGTTTTAGTGTTGGGAGGATTAAAGGTAATGCTCCTGTATATACATGTATGTAATCTGGCACCACTGCCGTATCAGGCACAATTTGCTGGGACGGTGCATACGCATAAAAAGTGGCGTGTTGGCTGGGACGGACAAATATACATATACATAGTATATGTATGTAATTGGTTGACAGTTTGTAGCGGTCGAAAGTACTTGCGCGCTCTGCTTGCGCACTAGTTGACCATTTATGGCCTACTAGTGTGCAACAAGCAAGTATGCACCCGACAGAGTGCAGTTCTAGTTATCATTAGAATCTCCAAATCAGTGACAGGACAAGGAGCAAGAAGTTATGAGAAATAATTTTAGCTGAATCATGTTGTATTATTTGTGTTCCCAATTCTACAATGATTTTACATTGTGGGGTGGCAAACGTAATCTTTCCTTCCTCCACTTACTCATTTCATGGACTAAATCATAGATGTTTTTAACCATTCAATATAATTAAATCGACTCAAAGGGGAAAATTACCTAATAAGTCATGTTATAGTGTTCGATCAACATCTTCTAACCTGTTTTCATTTCCACAGCTGAACTTGGTTCGGTGTGACAACCTCTGTCAACAGCTACAACACTGACAGAGTAGTTTTCACCACAGTGTAGATCAGTGAAAGAGCAGGAGTTTGCAACGCTTGAGTTACAAGTGTGTTCGTGTCCATCATGTGCTGTTGCTGTTGCTATGTGCATGTCTGCTCCTGAAACATTGATCCAGGACACAGTGCTGTCTCCACATGATGCAGAAACAGAAACATTACTGGGGGGGCAGGGACCTGGAGAGATGGAGGGACAGAGTTGATGGAAAGAAAGATTATTCCATGTTTTGTACAAAACTGATCAAATAATACATTTGTTGAGCAAATCTAGATTTTTCTATCTAAATTATTTTGTTGGAGACTGTTCAAATTAGTTATGTTTTGTTCTCTGTCAATACCTGCACTAAAGTGAAGAGTAGTACTGGGATTCCCAGCACATGATTCAGTATATGGTGTCACTGTGATCTGGCCACAGTGCATGTTGGGTATCTGACAGCTGGTACTGTTGGTGGAGCAGTCATATATGTGTCCATCCTGACCCACTGCCGTCACATTGTAAGATGTGGCACTGGAGCTTTCTACCTTTTTCTTGCTTTTTCTTGTGCACTTTAGCCTCTCCAGCTGATCCAAAATGCTGCAGCTCGCTTGGTCTTCAACCAGCCAAAATTCTCACATGTCTCCCCCCTGCTCCGCTCCCTCCACTGGCTCCCGGTCGCTGCCCGCACAGAATACAAAACTCTGATGCTGGCATTCAAAGCAACCAAAGGTATGGCTCCCCCATATCTTGCAAGTATGATCGAACCCTACAAACCCTCCCGCTCACTCAGATCAGCCAACGCAGGGAAGCTGGAAGTACCCTCACTAAAAACGCCGGGACAACGCTCCACACGTCCCAAACTCTTCTCCCTTCTGGCTCCAAAACTGTGGAATGCACTTCCCATTGCAGTCAGAACTGCAGCATCACTCCCAATCTTCCGCCGTAGTCTGAAAACCCACCTTTTCAGACTCCATCATGGCCCATAGCACTTACCCCACCCCCTTAGATAGCAATTCTGTAGACTTAGATAGCATTTGATACAGACTTATAGCATGTTATGTAGACAGCATAAGTGCATTGTATGTAGTCATAGCACGTCATAGTACATATGTGTAGCATAGTAGTATAGATGTATAGCTTATATGTATAGTTTCATTATAGATATTCCACTGTTACTTTCTTAGCTTACGCATGTTTCATGATAAATGTCTTTATGTGATGTATTCCCATGCTTTTTTGTTCTTGCTTAATGTAAATCGCTCTGGATTAAGAGCGTCTGCTAAATGCCTAAATTGTAAATTGTAAATTGTAAATTGTACCCAGGTCACATGGGCTGAGTTGGGACACACCAGACTGGCATTGACATTCACTGGGGCACATGGGACTGGGAAGAGAAAGAGAAGAGAAACAAAACAAAACAAAATGAGTTTTGAAAATGCGATGAAATCTCACATTATACAGGGAATTAAATGACGTATGAGACTCTCAAGGTTCAATGATCGCACACTTACATTTCATTATTTTACTTGAATCTTTCATTATAGGGTTAATTCATTCAGTAAATAAAGCATCCATCCTTAACTACATTGTAATCAATTAATTCCAGTTCAAGAAATGAAATGAAATCCGAAAAGATTTAAAAAAAAAATCACACACTTTTATGAGATTAATTTGTCTTTTAGCCTTCAAGCCAACCTACATATAAATCCATTCATTCTAAATAAATCTTCCTGAAGAGTGCATGATTAAACAAAGAGTAGCATACAGAGTCTTTGATGAACATCTTCTCACCGGTTTTCAGTTCCAGAGATGCACTTGGTTCTGTGTGACAACCTCTGTCAACAGCTACAACACTGACAGAGTAGTTTTCACCACAGTGTAGATCAGTGAAAGAGCAGGATTTTCAGTGCTTGAGTTGCAGGTGTGTTCATGTCCATCGTGTGCTGTTGCTGTTGCTATGTGCATGTCTACTCCTGAAACAGGAGACCAGGACACTGTGCTAACACCACATTTTGTAGAAACAGAAACATTACTGGGGGAACAGGGACCTGGAGAGATGGAGGGAACAAGTGGAGAGAAACCAACTTTAAACTTGTTGCTTCAACTGATTAAATAATACATACAATGAACAAATCCTTGTCTGATCAAAGTAGTATTTTGGAGACAATTCAGATTCCGTACATATCTTTTAGATATTAAGTCTTGCTCTCTGTGTACCTGCACTGAAGTGAAGAGGAATGATGGGATGTCCTGTACATGAGTCACTATATGGTGTCACTGTGATGGTATAGTTCTGGCCACAGTGCATGTTGGGTATCTGACAGCTGGTACTGTTGGTGGAGCAGTGGTGGTGCAATAATTTCAGTTTGCTTGTGTTTGTAATTATGCTTTGCAAATGTGAAGCGCTTTGGTTCGACCTTGGTCGATGTAAATGCGCTGTATAAATAAAGTTTGATTTGATTTGATTTGATGCATGTATAGTTTAATTATGCTCTTTCCTCAAAGCATCCAGTGTCCTTGTGAGTTCCCTGCTGTCCTCTCTAGCCTCTCCTGTGAGACAGCCTCAGACACCCATCTGTGTAAAACCTTGTATGCATACTCCCAGAGTAAAACCTTGTATGCATACTCCCTAGTAGAGTAAAACCTTGTATGCATACTCCCAGAGTAAAACCTTGTATGCATACTCCCAGAGTAAAACCTTGTATGCATACTCCCAGAGTAAAACCTTGTATGCATACTCCCAGAGTAAAACCTTGTATGCATACTCCCTAGAGTAAAACCTTGTATGCATACTCCCAGAGTAAAACCATTAAAGCAGATCCCTGCACAGATCAATTATGCCCAGCTCTACTACTAACAGAATAGTTGAACAAACACTGGACAATACAAACCTATATAACATTCATTTCCATACAAATTTGCAAATAAACAATTCTCACAAATCACAGGTACAGTATGTGTTTTCAGATACCTGCTCCTACATATAGCATTGGTCATCATTCTATAGTGTTTCTAGTGTTGTAGTGTTTCTATAGTGTTTCTATAGTGTTGTAGTGTTTCTATAGTGTTATAGTGTTTCTATAGTGTTATAGTTGAGAGTGTAGAATGAAACCAAGGGTCCATTTGGTTTCATTTTACACTCTCAAGGGTTAAAAAAGGGGTCTATTTGGTTGCCTACTCTCCATCATTTTGATACATGGGGACCACCTACAGTAGAAACCCCTTAAGACCACCGAAGTCCACACCCACAACACCAGAGGGAGTGCAACAAACCATGTACAACCCAGATTCGGCACAAACAAGGGACTAAATTATTTTCGCTCCAATGTCACCAAAATGTGGAACACCCTACCAACAGTCATTAAGACATGTGAATCCCTTGTCTCCTTAAAAAACGCTCTCAAAGGGCACCTATACGGACGGCTGCAATTTGAAACTGGCCCCTGTAAAATCTGAATCCCACCCCTTATCCCCTCACTGTATATGTTTCTTTTACCTTTTTGCTTCCTTTATGATGAATTCCTGTCCTGCTCATTAACTATATAGAAGTGTCTAATTGTATGTCTCTAAATGTTTTGATGAATTGAACAATGTGGAAACTGTTGTAAACAAGTGTAATGCTTAATTGGGTCGTCCACTCACAGTTAACAGTCTCTGTGCTTGAAATGTACTGTAATTCTACAAACTGTTAATAAATATTTCAATCAATCAATCAATGAAAACCATTGGTGTAACATATGTATTGCTATAGTATAATTCCTATGCTGCATAGTATTACGCTGTACCATGGCTCTCCCTAGCGACTGTTTATGCTAAGTGCACGCTCCAGCCAGTGTTGCCAAGTCTGTTTATTTTCCGCGACTTTTGGCATCTTTTTTTTTCGAGAGATCCTTGTATTTTCTTTATGAGCTAATTATTAGTATAATATATTACTAAAACATTAATTATCATAGACATACATAGTATGTATAATGATAAATGCATCAAATACTTTTTATTAGGATTATATGGGGATGTTATTGGATTTGTTTTGGCTTGTTTTTAGAGGTGGGTTGGCTTATTTCTCTCACGAGAGTTGGCAACGCTGGCTCCAGCGCTAATGCGCATGTGCACAAAAACTATGTGTGTTCGCTGGGTCCGTCCATTCCAAGTGAACAGACGTTTTGTAGCTAAACTTGAACAAACTTGAACCAGTTGGTCGTTTTGAGGGACTGTCGGTCCTTTTCAACCTGAAGACACACAGAGGACAACCCAGAGCTTTGATCAACAGGGCTTAATTCACTCAAACGTCTTATTTCTCTCACACTGCTCCAGTCACAACAACAACAGTTGTGCTAGTAGCTAAGCTAAGTCCCTCGTTGCTGTTTCTCTGATAAAGTAAGTTATACTATTTTTGTTTTGTTTATAGTAGCCTTAAACTAACGTAAGATCTGTTGAAATGCACACTGTCACGTGACAGTGGTCGCTAATTGTGTGGATTAGTCGTTTTGTATCAGTTATTGTGTCAGACTTTATAGTTTGACTGTTTCTTTTGTAACGCAGATCAATGTAATGTTTACATAGGCGTCTGAACAGCCAGTGCAGAACACTGACTACATGTCCATGTCTTTGGGCAGCGGTGGCCGAACGGTCTGCGGAACGCGGTCTTGATATCGGAAGGTCGCTATAGTTCGTATCCCCGGACCGGCACGTTAAAATTACCACCGCTGAAGGCATTGAACCCCTACCATGAAATGTTCTATGAGCATCTATCTTTTTTTTTTTTACATTTTACAAAAAATGCTCTTTTGCAATGTGAAATGCCACCGAATTCTTAAATATTTTCCTTTGTTTATATGGGCACACTTTTGAAAGCTGCATGCCTTTATTGTGAAGGCAAACGTTTCTGAATGTTCTCAGAGCCTGCATCTCTCCGCATGATGAAAATAGCTGATCTGCAAGATCACAACGTGTTGCGTACGCGACACGTTGTGAGCTTGTATATCAGCTATTTTCAGCACGGAACACATTGTACGACGAAGAATAAATCAGGCATCACTGCGCTTCACTCACTGTGGAAGAGAGATGTCTTTTGTTGGCCATTCGTGGCGATATGGACACGTACCTCCTTGACACGATAATAACCAACTAAGCTATTTTTCGTGGCATATTATGTTTAATCAAACAACACAATTTTTTTTACATACGACGCCTCAGGCCGTCTTAAGGATTCGAACCGAGTGGATCCTTGGACGTCCTAGCGCATCCTCAATGATACGAGATAAGAATATTCAGAATTTTCCTATTTTTTTTTTGCCCGTTCGACTTTCGCTTGCCGTATGCTAACGCTCTGTGCAACTATTAGCTTGTCATTGACTCCCATGTTAGCGCGGCGGAAAGAATTACTCGTATCTCCTAATCCAGGGCGCTCTCCGTGGTGATGAATGGATCGATATGCTGGCGCTTCATTTCTGCTCCTAATCCGTCTCTCCCGCAATATAAATAATAACGCTTTTTGGATCATATATCGTATAAATTAAAATGATAGCAATGTAAGGTCAACTTTGTAAAGTCAACTTTTTTATGAAACTGTTTCCGGTTCATGGCTTTCAGAGTAAAAGCACTCAGACTACTCCGGCACCCCAGAGCTCCTATTTTGAAGCACTTCCGGCACTGATAGTAACATCAAATTGTCCCTAAGCAGCCGTACTATTCATTCATAAACTCTCCTGAACATGTATTCACGACTGTGTGTGTGTGTGTGTGTGTGTGTGTGTGTGGGTGGCATCTATGTCCGATGGCCATGATGGAGACAGCATGTCAGGATGCTGTGATCATTCAGGTTGCTGAATGATAACTAAACATTCTTCTCTGTTGGTGATTTCCACAGAGCACCACAGGAGGAGATCTCACGCCATCAGGAGAGAGATGGCCTCCAAAAGTCATTCAGCACGGTCAGAGGAACAGCGGGATATGGACCGCCAGGGACATGGACTGTCTGATGCAACGCTGCAACCCGTAGTAAAGTTGTACAGGATGGGTAGGTACCGTTTTATTTACAGCTAGTTAAACATGTGCTCCTCTCTGACTGTCCTGTTGTACCTTGGATTTACCTTGTAGCCTTTGTGATCTACTGGTAGATCTACCTTTTGGACACCCCTGATCTAGATGTTCTGGCCATAGTTGGACTTGCACTACATTGACTTGTTTTTGTTGCCACTGAATAAATGTGACCAAGGTTGAGTATTTCTATATTTGTTTGAATGGTTTATTTCGATCTTATGCCATTGGAACATCACAAGAAGAATCCTGTATTAAACTAATTTGACATGATCAAAAAGGTATAGGCGGAAGCTGCATTATTATTGCATTATTGATAGTTTGGTTGGTTTCATTTTAAAGGAGGACTGACACGCCCCTCGGGAGCTAATAACTGCTATCAAACAATGCTATCATGATTCTGACGTCAGAGTGGCGAGGGGCTTTCCCCAACGACTTCTATGCGGGCTCGCCGGGCTTGGTGGCCGTGGTAGCATAGCAACTTATGCTACTATTTTGGTGTCACATTTAGCTTGAATACTGGGTGAAAGTCTCATTCAAAAAAAAAAAAATTCGCAACATTGTTCAGGTGAACTGTGTGTTTATGCTTGTTCATTGTAATAATCAATATCGCTATGATTATTTTATTTATCGCCGCGTCGCTCCGCATGACAACATACAGTCTAGCCCGTCTCAGATGCAGGCTGCACACACACGGGGGGACGGACGGACGGACGGACGTGTAGTCTCTGGTCAGGTCCCCGCATTGAACTGGGCATGTGTGTACGCACACACACACACACACACACACACAAACTTTTAGCCGTGGCTATAGTGCATGACAGCGGGGAAGAGAGCTAAAGACGCGTGTGTGTGATGTGTGTGTGTGCATATGCCCAGTCCCCCGTAGAGGCTCATGATCTCGTCCGCAAGACTATGCCTCGGCATAGCGATATTTATTATTACAATGAATACAAACATAAACACACTATAGTTCACTTGAACAATGTTGTGGTAACTAACTACGGTATTACAGAGTGAGAGCGAGGGTGTACATGTCAGCCTGCGGCTGAGAGGGGGAAAGAACAGTAGTCGCGCTGCTCTCACAGCGGCCAGACAACAGCAGACGTCCGTAGTCGCGACTGTCGCGCTGCGGGGCTGAGAGGTCTCAGAGCGGGCAGACAGGGGTGTTGGCGACCGGGGGAACATGGGACTCGACTCCAAAATTTGCGCTTGTGCTGCAGTTCCCCTAAAAAACCCCACGCCAACCTCAATTGCATTCAAACTAAGCATTTCTGGCGAAACAATATTTTTTTTCAATTACATTTATAGCCAATATGACGCTAAATGTACCGTCAAAAACGCTTTTTTGCCGTAGCCCCTTTCAAACTGTTTTCAGTCAGACCACGTGATGTGCTGTACCACCCATATTAATTTCGGGGCGTGTCAGCGGACCTTTAAGGTCCAGATGGTTACCAACTCATCATATGTATTTATCTGGGGACCACCTGGAACCCCCTCAAGGACCACTGGTTTACAGCAAAGTAACATCTGTGTCGCCGATAGAAACATGAGTTAGAATAAAAATAACAAATACAAATTAAAATGCAGCCTAAACTTTGACCCGGTCTTTGATCACTGTTGGAAATTACATTTGTATAGGTTTGTAAAGTGTTCAATGTTTACAACAGAGAGCATAACAGTACATTTTAACAGCGGGCGACAGCCAGGCGAATTTTCATTATTTGTCTGTTGAGTTCCTGAAAATGGACAGTTGATATTGATATTGCCCGACGTTATTATGGCCAATAAATCTTGCAATTTTGAACTGAGGAGACTCATTCTTGAATCATGTAAAAAATAAAATAAAAAAGTGAAATTCATGGTAAAAGGATCTACATACAAACATCATTCAGTGCACTTACTTAGTGTGCAACAAAATTATCATATTGTAAAGAGAATGTCAAGTATCAAAATCCAGTAAAATGCAGTGAACATACAGTATGCATGTATAGTTTAATTATGCTCTTTCCTCAAAGCATCCAGTGTGCTAGTGAGTTCCCTGCTGTCCTCTCTAGCCTCTCCTGTGAGACAGCCTCAGAAACCCATCTGTGTAAAACCTTGTATGCATACTCCCAGAGTAAAACCTTGTATGCATACTCCCAGAGTAAAACCTTGTATGCATAGGCTACTCCCTAGAGTAAAACCTAAAGCAGATCCCTGCACAGATCAATTATGCCCAGCTCTACTACTAACAGAATAGTTGAACAAACACTGGACAATACAAACCTATATAACATTAATTTCCATACAAAATTGCAAATAAACAATTCTCACAAATCACAGGTACAGTATGTGTTTTCAGATACCGGCTCCTACATATAGCATTGGTCATCATTCTATAGCATTGGTCATCATTCTATAGAATTGGTCATAGCAACTTGTCACCCTTCAATCCTCAACCCGCTCCCTCCGCTCCTCAAACACCAACCTCCTCAAAGCCACAAAGACCAACCTACGCACCATGGGTGACCGGGCTTTCTGCTCGGTCGCCCCCCAACTGTGGAACGCTCTCCGCGCCCACCTGAGAGCCCCACAGTCGGTAGACGCTTTTAAGAGAGGACTCAAAACTTTCCTTTTTACCAAAGCATTTTTATAGCCTTGCCCTTATGTTTTAAATGTTCCTCTTCTTTTTCATGTTTTTAATGGTGTGCTGTTTCTTTTGCTTTTATTCACTGCGGCACTTTGAGATTCTTGCGAATGTAAAGTGCGTTATAAATATCCATTATTATTTATTATTAATGCTATAGCATTGGTCATCATTCTATAGCATATGGTCATCATTCTATAGCATTGGTCATCATTCTATAGTGTTATATTGTTTCTATAGTGTTCTAGTGTTTCTATAGTGTTATAGTTGAGAGTGTAGAATGAAACCAAGGGTCCATTTGGTTTCATTTTACACTCTCAAGGGTTTAAAAAGGGGTCCATTTGGTTACCAACTCTCCATCATGTTGATGCATGGGGACCACCTACAGTAGAAACCCCTTAAGACCACTGGTTGAAAACCACTGGTGTAACGGATATGTATTTGCTATAGTATATTAAATTCCTATGCTGCATAGTATTACGCTGTACTATGGCTCCCCCTAGCGACCGTTTATGGTACGTGCATGTGCACGCTCCAGCCAGGGTTGCAAAGTCTGCTTATTTTCCGCGACTTTTGGCATCTTCTTTTCCAGAGATCCTTTTATTTTCTTTATGAGCTAATTATTAGTATAATAAATTACTAAAACATTAATTATCATAGACATACATAGTATGTATAATGATAAATGCATCAAATCCTTTTTATTAGGATTATATGGATGTTATTGGATTTGTTTTGGAGGTGGGTTGGCTTATTTCTCTCACGAGAGTTGGCAACACTGGCTCCAGTGCTAATGCGCATGTGCACAAAAACTATGTGTGTTTGCTGGGTCGGTCCATTCCAAGTGAACAGACGTTTTGTAGCTAAACTTGAACAAACTTGAACCAGTTGGTCGTTTTGAGGGACTGTCGGTCCTTTTCAACCTGAAGACACACAGAGGACAACCCAGAGCTTTGAGCAACCAGGGCTTAATTCACTCAAACGTCTTATTTCTCTCACACTGCTCCAGTCACAACAACAACAGTTGTGCTAGTAGCTAAGCTAAGTCCCTCGTTGCTGTTTCTCTGATAAAGTAAGTTATACTATTTTTGTTTTGTTTATAGTAGCCTAAAAGTAACGTAAGATCTGTTGAAATGCACACTGTCACGTGACAGTGGTCGCTAATTGTGTGGATTAGTCGTTTTGTATCGGTTATTGTGTCAGACTTTATAGTTTGACCGTTTCTTTTGTAAAGCAGATCAATGTAATAGGCGTCTGAAAAGCCAACACAGAACACTGACTACATGTCCATGTCTTTGGGCAGCGGTGTCCGAACGGTTTGCGGAGCGCGGTCTTGATTTTGGAAGGTCGCTAGTTCGTATCCCCGGACCGGCACGTTAAAATTACCACCGCTGAAGTGCCCTTGAACAAGGCATTGAACCCTAGCCCTGGTCCAATGCTTACAGCGAGTGTCTCTCTCTGACGCCTTGTTGAAATACCTTCCACAGCCCACTGGTCATATTTCCACTCCCGTGCGCTGTTTTTCTAATACCAGCAAATAAACAAAACGACGTAACCACTCACCGAAATAAAGCCTGCTAGACCTTGGTAAAAGTCTATTCTCGAACCTGGGAAGCGTCTCAGGTCCCCAGTTTCTCTCTAAAATGCACTTTGTGTCATCTTAATAACGCAATGTACCCTGAATTTACCGGGCAGAGTCATTTCTTCTACTATGGCATTTCCGGGTTTTACCCGCGCCGATCTGGCTGGATTAATTTAATTTAATGATTAAAAGGAGAGGAGACTGGAGCAACACGGACATTTAGAGCCTTTTATTAAGGTGCTGAGTATACAAAACGACTAACGTTTCGACCTTGCGGTCTTCATCAGAGTCCACTCTGATGAAGACCGCAAGGTCGAAACGTAAAAGGCTCTAAATGTCCGTGTTGCTCCAGTCTCCTCTCCTTTTGCAACTTTGTTGTCCCTGCACCTGTGAAGCACCGGATCAGCCGTTTTAGGCTTGAGGCGCGTTGGTAGACTCCCTTTGTAACATGTATTCTCTATTCAACGTCATCGTACGAGCAACAGTTGGTAAACAAATAAGGCACGTTCGGAAATGCCGCACCGGAGCGCACTCGCCTATTAGTTTGCATTGCACAGTGCCAGTGGGCTCAGTGCGCTATTTCCGAACGCGCCTATGAAACTCCTGCAATATCTCACCCCACGACCACGTCGACATAAACTTGTGTAATGTCATCGATATCATACTCAATGACTATAGCCTATCATTATTCGCCATACTTTTAACGTGGATTATATCACACGAGCGTTGGCTGCGTTGCTATTCCACTCTATCGCATTACAAGAACAATAATGAGCACATGCAATCTACAACAGCTGGTGCACGCCACGAATCAAAGATTAATAATAGTCAAACACACAGCTAATGCGGGTAGTGGCAGTGATTGACTATAAATTAAAAGTAGGCTACCATGAAGCACTTTGGAGTGCTGCAGGCGATTGATTTTTTTTATTGTGAGTCCACTCAAATAGTACTGCACAACAATTTAACACAAATCATTGCAGTATAAATACTTATAGTTGGGATTGGGACACGAATGCTTGGTATTGCTCCTGGGTTCATAAAAAGTTTGGTTGCAAATCCACTCTGAACTTGTCCGAGATTTGAAAAACTTTCTGGGGTGAAATGATGTGCGCACACCAAGAGTCGCTTCTTTGACCACTTGGTTGGAATATCACCATCAAAAATAAAATTAATTCACCTAGAGCGTGAATCTTCATCTAGGCCAGTTGGTGGAAAGTGCAAGGACTTGTGTTGATTGACACAGCCAACAACGGAGCAGATTGCTTTTTCTCTAGAAGCCATTATTATTATTATACTGAAACAAAGTCGCGGTCAGAATGAGGAAGAAGAGAGGAGAGACCTCAGGTGAGGGGAGGAGAGGGGCGGGGAAGAGAGGAGAGGGGCGGGTAGTAGAATTGGTAGGTAGGGAGCAGAGGAGAGGGGGCGGAGGTTTAGCGGTACATTACGTAGGCCTCCGTCGTCCAACCCACGAGTCATATTTGCATAATTATTCACAAAAGTCCAGACAGCAGAGAATACACTGAATGTTCAAATTTGGGTTTTTTTTGGTGAAATTGATGTCAAGAAAAGCCAAAGAACACAAAATATCTACAAAAATGTGTTTTAAATGTCACAATCCCTTTAATGCATCTTAGATTTTTATATTGAGGGGATTGTTGGAGGAACTTTTAAGTGTAGGGCTCTATCATTTTTTTTTTACATTTTACAAAAATTGCTCCTTTGCAATGTGAAATGCCACCGAATTCTTAAATATATTCCTTTGTCTATATGGGCACACTTTTGAAAGCTGCATGCTTTTATTGTGAAGGCAAACGTTTCTGAATGTTCTCAGAGCTGCATCTCTCCGCATGATGAAAATAGCTGATCTACAAGCTCACAACGTGTTGCGTACGCGACACGTTGTGAGCTTGTATATCAGTTTTTTTCCAGCACGGAACACATTGTACGAATAAATCGGGCATCACTGCGCTTCACTCACTGTGGAAGAGAGATGTCTTTTGTTGGCCGTTCGTGGCGATATTATGGACATGTACCTCCTTGACACGATAATAACCAACTAAGCTATTGGAAGCTATTTTTCGTGGCACATTATGTTTAATCAAACAACAAGATCTGCTCTTTTTGGTGAATGTTTTCACTTTAGCTCCAGTGGACACGTTGTTTAAACATCAAATTGTCCCTAAGCAGCCGTACTATTCATTCATAAACTCTCCTTTATGAACATGTGTGTGTGTGTGTGTGTGTCCGATGGCCATGATGGAGACAGCATGTCAGGAAGCTGTGATCATTCAGGTTGCTGAATGATAACTAAACATTCTTCTCTGTTGGTGATTTCCACAGAGCACCACAGGAGGAGATCTCACGCCATCAGGAGAGAGATGGACTCCAAAAGTCATTCAGCACGGTCAGAGGAACAGCGGGATATGGACCGCCAGGGACATGGACTGTTTGATGCGACGCTGCAACCCGTAGTAAAGTTGTACAGGATGGGTAGGTACCGTTTTATTTACAGTTAGTTAAACATGTGCTCCTCTCTGACTGTCCTGTTGTACCTTGGATTCAAAAAGTGCTGAAATCTTTGCCACTGAGCCTGGCAACGTGACGTCCGCATTAAGGGGCGCATGGCGTGTGATATGGTAGCTGTTGTGGAAATAAAAAAAGCTTCAGAACTCTTTCATCTCTCAAGCCAATGGGTTCCCAGAACTAGCGCGCCGCCTTCAGCACACCCCTGCTTGTAGATCTGCTATTTTCGACACGTGGCCCATACATTCTGCTGTAACACACGTGCCAGTTTCAGGTTACTTACTGTGACTGCGTGACTGTCATAAAATGAACTGAGACGAGATGACAGACGTGTTTATACAACAAAGATTTGTAAAACATATGGGGGTAGTGCCTGCTATGCCACTGACTGAACAAATTGGTATCATCACATGTTTTCACACACTTCTTCATCACTGTTGGTAGGTCATTGCAAATGAGTTTGTTTGGATGAGGGCTAGGTGTACAGAAATGGACAACGAAACATTTAGATTTGTTTTTGTTCATGCAAGGAAGGTGTCCACTGTCCAAACATATACGGTTCAAGAAAAAGTAAAACGGTAAACGTACATGTCCCTTTGATGAGGGAACTGTCTAGAGCTGATTACACACGTAGCTAGCATAGGACGTAGCATTCAAGATGTTTGGTGCCGACCATGTGGCTATCTAAAAAGGTAATGAGTAGAATGCATATGATAACCAGAAAATAGTAAATGGAATCATGAAAAAACAAATGCATTCATGAAAAAAAACAATGTGAGTTTAAAAACATATTGTAAGGACGCTGCTAAAGACCTGGCCGTATCTTGCTCCTACAAAGGGAGCTAGCTCTGTTGGCGGGGCTTGTTTTTAAAACAAGCCCCCAAAAAAGCAACGCGTTGTCCATTTGAATACAAACCTGTTTGTAGACAACACAGAGGCCGTCTACAAAAAGGGACAGAGCAAACTAGGGGTGTAACGATACATTTCAACAGCGATACGATACACGGTTGACGATACGATACATGGACGATAGTGCTTCATTATGGTGATCCGATACGATTACATTATTTGAAATCGATACAGTAAATATTTAAAACACATTGACATTATTTTAAACTAAGTAATTAATCCCCTTTTTATCTTCAAAAAATTGCTAAATACCGTGCACAAAAATATTGTATTGATACACTCGATTACAAAACGATACGATACATAATCAATGTTGCTGTTTTCGTTACTATATCGTTACACCCCTAGAGCAGACTGTACCTCCCGAGGAGGCTCAGGTCCTTTAATGTGTGTAGTAGGTATTGTGTGTAGTATGCACTAGTAGTGTTTTGTGTGTGTTGTCTATTGTATTCTGTAGCATTCTATTTCATGCAGTGGTATGCTGGGGGGGCGGTCGTGTTTTTTCTTTTTTTTTGGGGGGGGGGGGGGGGGGTTCGGAGTAAAATCTCATCTGTTTGGCACTCTAGCCCCTTTATTCTGAAAATGTCCCCGGCATTAAAAGTGTTAAGAAGGCCACCTCTGTTGTTGGCCTCAGATGTGCAGCACCTTCAGCCGAATGCTCACATTCCCCCCGAGGATGCATATGGAGCACTACAGACTATTTTATGCCAACTGCCATCCGACTATAATGCAAATGCGTAACAACAGTCTCCCCTAATGCATACTGTCCTATGTTTGCCCTGGTCTTGTGTGGTTTTGTCCACCTGTGTCTGTTTCTTTTGTTTCTGTTTGTCCAGTAGCTTCTGTTGTATTTATGTGTCACATTATGCTGCTGTATCTCATCTACTAGCAACAGAGACGCTGATCACAGAGAGTGACAGAAAACACAATGTGTTTCTCTCTGCTGATGTTACCTCCCCTCTCCTCCTTCCAGATTTCGAGGAGGTTTCCCCTGAACAGCAGGAGAGGAGCCCATGTCTGGTTCAAGTGAAATTAGAACATCCACAGATTAAAGATGAACAGCAGGAGAGGAGCAGCAGTCTGGTCCAGGTGAAACTAGAAGCTCCACTGATTAAAGAGGAACAGGAGATGCTATTTCAAAGTCCAAAGGAGGGTGATGAGTCAATGTTCACATTAGTAGCTGTAAAAAATGAAGATGATGAAAACAGAATGACGCCTCTGGCCAGCACCTCAACTGAACACATGGTTGTGTGTAAAGAGGATGTTTCTCCTGAACAGGAGAGGAGCTCCAGTCTGCTCCAGGAGGAACCAGAGCCTCCACACGTTAAAGAGGAACAGGGGGAACTACTTCAGAGACCAGAGGAACCTTTTGGGTCAATGTTGACATTACTAGCAGTGAAAAGTGAAGTTGATGAAGACATCTCTTCACACTGCCCTGAAGTTGAAGTTAAACTTGAATCTGACACTGAACTCACTGAATCCAATGATGATTGGGGGAAGACAAGTGGACGTGGCCACACTGGAGAAAAACCTTTCCACTGTCACCATTGTGACAAGAGTTTTAGATTATCAAATAACCTGAACAGACACCAGTGTCTCCACACTGGAGAAAAACCTTTTCAGTGTGAACATTGTGACAAGAGTTTCAGTCAGTCAAGTAATCTGAAGACACACCAGCGTATCCACACTGGAGAAAAACCTTTTCAGTGTGAACATTGTGACAAGAGTTTCAGTCGGTCTAGTATTCTGAAGGAACACCAGCGTATCCACACTGGAGAAAAACCTTTTCAGTGTAAATATTGTGACAAGAGTTTCAGTCAGTCAAGTAATCTGAAGACACACCAGCGTATCCACACTGGAGAAAAACCTTTTCAGTGTGAACATTGTGACAAGAGTTTCAGTCAGTCAAGTGAGCTGAAGACACACCAACATGTCCACACTGGGTTAATACCTTTTCAGTGTAAATATTGTGATAAGAGTTTCACCCTTTCAAGTTACCTGAAGAAGCACCATTTTGTCCACACTAGAGAAAAACCTTTTCGGTGTAAATATTGTGACAAGAGTTTCAGTCAGTCATGTCATCTGAAGACACACGAGCGTATCCACACAGGTGAAAAACCTTTCCAATGTAAACATTGTGACAAGAGTTTCAGTCGGTCAGGTGATCTGAAGAAGCACAATCTTATCCACAAAGGAGAAAAACCTTTTAGTTGTAAAAAATGTGACAAGAGTTTCAGTCAGTCATGTCATCTGAAGACACACGAGCGTATCCACACTAGAGAAAAACCTTTTCGGTGTAAACATTGTGACAAGAGTTTCAGTCAGTCATGTCATCTGAAGACACACGAGCGTATCCACACTGGAGAAAAACCTTTTCGGTGTAAACATTGTGACAAGAGTTTCATTCTTTCAAGTTATCTGAAGAAGCACCATTTTGTCCACACTGGAGAAAAACCTTTTCGGTGTAAATATTGCGACAAGAGTTTCAGTCAGTCATGTCATCTGAAGAGACACGAGCGTATCCACACTGGAGAAAAACCTTTTCAGTGTAAACATTGTGACAAGAGTTTCATTCAGTCAAATTATCTCAAGACACACCAGCATGTCCACACTAGGGATTGAGCTTGATAACCGATACCCGACAAAATCTGACAACAAGCTTATTGAGTACCCGTTATCAATAAGCTTTGGGCTTATCAAGCCTGTTATGGAGCATAGCGGCCCATGACATCATGTTTACAATTTAGGCATTTAGCATTTATCCAGAGGGATTTACATTAAGCAACATTAAACAATCAAGACAGGAGGTGATCAATAAATATATGTAATCATCCACGCCTGGCACAAATACTCTGAAAATAACGAATTAACTGATCTATTTTCTGGTTTAAGGACTTCAGTGTTTTGTACTATACAATTGTATGTATAAATACAGAACAAAGAATGTTTGTTTTTGCCGTCAGTGGTTGAAGTGCAATTATGTTTTAGTTTTTTTTATGCCAGTGTTCATATTTAGTTGGCTAAGACTAGATAGTTTAAGTAGCCTAGGCAGGCCTAAAGTTCAATGGATTGTTCAAAGAGTAAGACTAAGTTGCTAAAATACTTTTAGTCTTACTAGAATTATGTTTATTCTAATTGGTGAACAAAGAACCTTTTTTGCATGGTTGGGAATATAGAACCTGGGGAACATGGGTACGCTCCCACACCAGCGTGTCCACACTGCAGAAAAGCTCTTTTATTTTAAATTATATATATTTTAGGATGTCATGTGGTCTACCTGCAGAGCCTTTGTGATCTACTGGTAGATCTACCTTTTGGACACCCCTGATCTAGATGTCCTGGCCATAGTTGGACTTGCACTACATTGACTTGTTTTTGTTGCCACTGAATAAATGTGACCAAGGTTGAGTATTTCTATATTTGTTTGAATGGTTTATTTCGATCTTATGTCATTGGAACATTACAAGAAGAATCATGTATTAAACTCATTTGACATGATCGAAAAGGTATAGGCGGAACCTGCATTATTATTGCATTATTGATAGTTTGGTTGGTTTCATTTTAAGGTCCAGATGGTTACCAACTCATCATATGTATTTATCTGGGGACCACCTGGAACCCCCTCAAGGACCACTGGTTTACAGCAAAGCAACATCTGTGTCGCCGATAGAAACGTGAGTTAGAATAAAAATAACAAATATAAATTAAAATACAGCCTAAACTTTGACCCGGTCTTTGATCACTGTTGGAAATTACATTTGTAAAGGTTTGTAAAGTGTTCAATGTTTACAACAGAGAGCATAACGGTACATTTTAACAGCGGGCGACAGCCAGGCAAATCTTCCGGAAGTATTTGTCTGTTGAGTTCCTGAAAATGGACAGTTTATATTGATATTGCCCGACGTTATTATGGCCAATAAATCTTGCTATTTTGAACTGAGGAGACTCATTATTGAATCATGTAAAAAAATAAACTGTCAGATTTAGGATCTACATACTGTACAAACATCATTCAGTGCACTTAGTGTGCAACAAAATTATCATATTGTAAAGAGAATGTCAAGTATCAAAATCCAGTAAAACATACAGTTTGCATGTATAGTTTAACACATTTTGGGCGGGAACCCCTTTTTGTGTTTTAAACATTTTATAATTTAGCTATTGAAAAATAGCAGAGCTACGAGCTTGTAGGTATGCTATTTTTTAAATCTTAATGTGGTGCAAATATTTTAATATATATTCTTTCAAAGTTAATGTTTTTAAATCAGGTCTAAATGGGATAATTATGCTCTTTCCTCAAAGCATCCAGTGTCCTTGTGAGTTCCCTGCTGTCCTCTCTAGCCTCTCCTGTGAGACAGCCTCAGACACCCATCTGTGTAAAACCTTGTAGCCTATGCATAGGCTACTCCCTAGAGCAGTGTTTCCCAACCTGTGTGTCGCGGAGCTTTGGTGCTCCGCTTGATGTGTCCAAGTGCTCCGCGTAATTTGACCGAAATTAAGTTATAGTGTTACTTTCTGTCAAATCAGGCGGCACACTAACTCTCCCCCTTAAGCAATATTATAGCTACTGGGCTGCAGGCTTCTTATTGTTGCGTCGTTGTTGTCACACGTCTAACCATTAGACGTGCGATAACTACAACACGGAACAATAGACTCTAACGACCCTCGGCCATTGAAATGTTAATGCTTAGATGCATGCAGAAGACGCTACATTTCGCTCCCTCCAGGAGCGCGCAGAGCGCATACGCACGTAGACAGCAGACACATACATGTCCCGACCCAAACACTGAGGAGGTAAAGTAAACGTGACGTTGTTGTGATTAAACATAATGTGCCACGAAAAATAGCTGTCCATAGAATGTCCAAACATGATCGCCTCGTTCGGCCAACAAAATATATCTCCCCCCCCTTCACAGAAGCGCAGTGTCTGCCTGATTTATTCTTCGTCGTACACGTGTTATGCTTGCATGCTGAAAATGGCTCATCTACAAGCTCACAACGCGTTGCCGACGCAACGCAACGCGTTGTGAGCTTGTCGACCAGCTATTTTCAGCACGTGGAAATAAGCAGGCTGTGAGAACTGAGACCCTTCACAATAAAAGCATGCAGCTTTCACAAGTTGGCCCATAATAAAGACAAGGTATTTTTAGGCTATGAAAAGTGTTCCCTGGGACAAAAAAGGTTGGGAAACACTGCCCTAGAGTAAAACCATCCCTGCCCAACTCTACTACAGAATAGTTGAACAAACACTGGACAATACAAACATATATAACATTAAATAATTTCCATACAACTGTGGAACGCTCTCCGCGCCCACCTGAGAGCCCCACAGTCTGAAGACTCTTTTAAGAGAGGACTCAAAACTTTCCTTTTTACCAAAGCATTTTTATAACCTTGCCCTTATGTTTTAAATGTTCCTCTTCTTTTTTATGTTTTTAATGGTGTGCTGTTTCTTTTGCTTTTATTCACTGCTGTAGCACTTTGAGATTCTTGCGAATGTAAAGTGCGTTATAAATATCCATTATTATAGTATTATTAATGCTATAGCATTGGTCATCATTCTATAGCATTGGTCATCGTTCTATAGCATTGGTCGTAATGCTATAGCATTGGTCATCATTCTATAGTGTTGTAGTGTTTCTATAGTGTATAGTGTTTGTTTCTATAGTGTTATAGTTGAGAGTGTAGAATGAAACCAAGGGTCCATTTGGTTTCATTTTACACTCTCAAGGGTTAAAAAGGGGTCCATTTGGTTACCAACTCTCCATCATTTTGATACATGGGGACCACCTACAGTAGAAACCCCTTAAGACCACCGCTCTCAAAGGGCACCTACGGACGGCTGCAATTCGGAACTGGCCCCTGTAAAATCTGAATCCTTTTCCTTTTCAACCTGAAGACACACAGAGGACAACCCAGAGCTTTGATCAACCAGGGCTTAATTAACTCAAACGTCTTATTTCTCTCACACTGCTCCAGTCACAACAACAACAGTTGTGCTAGTAGCTAAGCTAAGTCCCTCGTTGCTGTTTCTCTGATAAAGTAAGTTATACAATTTTTGTTTTGTTTATAGTAGCCTAAAACTAACATAAGATCTGTTGATATGCACACTGTCACGTGACAGTGGTCGCTAATTGTGTGGATTAGTCGTTTTGTATCAGTTATTGTGTCAGACTTTATAGTGTGAACGTTTTTTTGTAACGCAGATCAATGTAATGTTTACATAGGCGTCTGAAAAGCCAGCGCAGAACACTGACTACATGTCCATGTCTTTGGGCAGCGGTGGCCGAACGGTTTGCGGAGCGCGGTCTTGATATCGGAAGGTCGCTGTAGTTCGTATCCCCGGACCGGCACGCTTTACCACCGCTGAAGTGCCCTTAAGCAAGGCATTGAACCCCGCCTACCATGAAATGTTATACGTATGAGCAGGGCCTGGCTGTAAACAAGTTCTTGAGCTTAGTCCAGTTACCCTGGTTAAACATAGTACCTTTCCTTTCCTTTGGGCATCTTTATAATGTTAGTGAACAAAGCAGGTAAAAGAGTAACGCTTGCAAATTGTTTTAAACATTTGGGATTTGTTTTAAACATTTGGGATTTGTTCATAAACATTTCTTTGGGGGGTGGGTTGCTTATACACATGTATGTGTTTACAAACATTTTGGGCTTGTTTATAAACATGTGATTAGCTTACAAATATGTTGGGTTTGTTTATAAACATTTATGATTTGTTTACAAATATTTTACATATTTGTGAATTGTTTACCACCATTTGGGATTTGTTTATACACATTTTGTAATTGTTTATAAACATTATGGGTTTGTTTACCTGGGTTTGAACTCCTACCATGAAATGTTCTATGAGCATGAGGGCCTGGCTGTAAACAAGTTCTTGAGCTCAGTCCAGTTACCCTGGGTAAACATAGTACCTTTAGTCCAGTTACCCTGGGTAAACATAGTACCTTTAGTCCAGTTACCCTGGGTAAACATAGTAACTTTAGTCCAGTTACCCTGCAGGGTAAACATAGTAACTTTCTTTATTTCTTTTTTCCTGAACTTATCATTGCAGACATCTATGTCTGGTCATTCCGTTTGTATTAATGCACTCTTAGATTTTTATATTGAGGGGATTGTTGGAGGAACTTTTAAGTGCAGGGCTCTATCATTTTATTTTACATTTTACAAAAATTGCTCTTTTGCAATGTGAAAATAAAATATTTTTGAAAGCTGCATGCTTTTATTGTGAAGGCAAACGCTTCTGAATGTTCTCAGAGCCTGCATCTCTCAGCTGATCTACAAGCTCACAACGTGTTGCGTACGCTACACGTTGTGAGCTTTTTTCAGCACGGAACACATTGTACGACGAAGAATAAATCAGGCATCACTGTGCTTCACTCACTGTGGAAGAGAGATGTCTTTTGTTGGCCATTCGTGGCGATATTATGGACACATACCTCCTCGACACGATAATAACCAACTAAGCTATTTTTCGTGGCATATTATGTTTAATCAAACAAGTTTCCTCAGTGTTTGTGTTGGGAGTTGGGACAGCGTCTGCTGTCTGTCTGCGTGCTGTGTGCATGCAGCATGAGTGCATGATCATCATGCAGTAGCTAGATGCGCGCTCCAGTGACGGCTGAGAAAGATTAGTTAATTTGTATCGCATAAGGACTTATTAGTGGGTTTTTCGCTAGATATTAAAGGCCTATTCATAGTCTGGATTTACGGTGGTGAGCTGACTACCGGAGCTGAAATAACGTTGAGCGGTGGTGAGTAAAAACAGAGAAGGGCTGGAGCGGTGGCGGTGGTTTGCTCAGTGACGTCATGTTGTAGTTCGGTGGTCACCTCACCACCGAAAATCCAGACTATGTATGAGCCTTAAGGCATGTTTAGGGTGTATGTTTCAGCGTCGGGGATTTAGCCTGGAAGGCTCTATGGAAACACTCACTCACTCTTGAAGTTGAACCTGCGAAAGTGACGTTCACACACGCCAGAATTTAACGCGTTCACGATGACGTTCATCAAGTAGAAATACAGTACGTTCCGCTAACGTTCACCCTGAATATGAACGAGTTCGTGAAGGATGGTTCTTTGACCGCGTTGGGGTACAACACTGCCTACAGTGACTAGCCCAGTGGGTGGGTTAGGGTTAATGATGGGCCTACAGTGACTAGCCCAGCTGGTCCAGTGGTGCTGCAGAATACTCTCATATTTGGAATGTATCAATGTCTCTTCAGTTTAACCACTTATACTTGGACCACCAAACCTAAAATATGGACTACCACAGCCTAAAATAGCTGATCTACAAGCCCACCATACGTCTCAACTTGATGCGTTGTTTGAGCTTGTGGATCTGCTATTTTTGGTGAATGTTTTCACTTTAGCTCCAGTGGACACGTTGTTTAAACATCGAATTGTACCCAAGCAGCCGTACTATTCATTCATAAACTCTCCTTTATGAACATGTATTCACGACTGTGTGTGTGTGTGTGTGTGTGTGTGTGTGTGTGGCATCTATGTCCGATGGCCATGATGGAGACAGCATGTCAGGATGCTGTGATCATTCAGGTTGCTGAATGATAACTAAACATTCTTCTCTGTTGGTGATTTCCACAGAGCACCACAGGAGGAGATCTCACGCCATCAGGAGAGAGATGGCCTCCAAAAGTCATTCAGCACGGTCAGAGGAACAGCGGGATATGGACCGCCAGGGACATGGACTGTTTGATGCAACGCTGCAACCCGTAGTAAAGTTGTACAGGATGGGCATTGGGTAGGAACCGTATGTGCTCCTCTCTGACTGTCCTGTTGTACCGTGGATTCAAAAAGTGCTGAAATCTGCCACTGAGCCTGGCAACGTGACGTCAGCATTAAGGGGCGCATAGCGTGTGATCTGGTAGCTGTTGTGGAAATAAAAAAAACCTTCAGAACTCTCATCTCTCAAGCCAATGGGTTCCCAGAACTAGCGCACCGCCTTCAGGGTCACACCCCTGCAGTAGTATAATAGTGTGGTGGCACAGTACCAAATCTGACCACTAGTGGCGCTAGTGAGCAATTAATGCATAAATTATGCAAATGAGTAATTAAAATTCTCGACATTCCTTGAATTCCATAGATATAATTAGCATAATCATAAATCATAAATATCCATAAATATAAATATCCATAAATATAATTAGCATATAATAGTTTATTATTAAATAATATATTTATATATTTATAAAATGCATGATGTGGGGTATGTGTGTGTGTGATTAGCTGGTACATCTCAGCTCTCCCTCTCCCTCTCCCTGCGTCACCATTTGCCATGTCCCCAACATGTAAATTTTGTCACTGGGGTTAAGGTGGGGGGGATGGTCGCTAACCTCAGGCAATATTTATTTAGGGCAGGGGGGTCACTGTCTTAAGGGGGGATGGGCTCTAACCATGGGCCAGGTGCGACATGCAAATTAAATGAAGCGCGGGGGTGGGGTGGGGGGATGGGCACCCCCCCTCTTTGTGGAATGCTAGGTGCCAGACATGCAAATTAAATGAAGCGTGGGGGTGAGGTGGGGGGATGGTATCTAAACAGGTGCAAGTTAGATAAACAAGGGGGTGGGGTGGGCTCTAACCAGGTGCTAGTAGTAAAATGCAAATTAGATAATCACAAAGGTGGGGGTCCTTATCTTTGAAGTGAATTGTATGCATAAATTAATCAAGGTAGTATTTAAATTCCTTACATACATTGACAGTGGGTGTGTGATTCCACCTAGTGGTCAATATCTATATAAATATTTACACTGCAATACCATTTATGCCCTGATGTGATCTCAGTCATCTAGGGAAATGTTTTTCAATCATTGGTCTGGGGACCACCAGTGGTCCTTGAATGTAATTATTGTGTAAGTCAAGGATATCCCCCTAGTGGTCAATTTCTATAAATATATTTACAACTGCAATACCATTTATGCCCTGATGTGATTTCAGTCACCTAGGGAAATGTTTTCAAGCAATGGTCTGTGGGCTACCGATGGTCTTTGAGAGGGTTCAGGTGACCCTCCCCAGCTAAATCATGGAGAGTTGGTAACCAAATAGTCTCCTTATAGATCTTTAACTCTATACTTTTCAAAATGTTGGGTCTTTGAATTTTGTATGCTTCATGTGGTACTAATGTGTTTGGGTTATTGTCTGTCTTGTATTATTTTTGGTGTTTTGTGTTGGGATCTTTGAATTTTTTATGTTTCATGTTGTCCAAATGGGGTTGGGTATTGTAAATCTTGTATTATTTTTGGTGTTTTGGGTTGTGTCTTTGAATTTTGTATGCTTCATGGGGTACTAGGTGTTTGGGTTATTGTCTGTCTTGTATTATTTTTGGTGTTTTGTGTTGGGATCTTTGAATTTTTTATGTTTCATGTTGTCCAAATGGGTTGGGTATTGTAAATCTTGTATTATTTTTTGTGTTTTGTGTTGTGTCTTTGAATTTTGCATGCTTCATGTGGTACTAGGGGTTTGGGTTATTGTCTGTCTTGTATTATTTTTGGTGTTTTGTGTTGGGATCTTTGAATTTTTTATGTTTCATGTTGTCCAAATGGGTGGGGTATTGTAAATCTTGTATTATTTTTTGTGTTTTGTGTTGTGTCTTTGAATTTTGCATGCTTCATGTGGTACTAGGTGTTTGGGTTATTGTCTGTCTTGTATTATTTTTGGTGTTTTGTGTTGGGATCTTTGAATTTTTTATGTTTCATGTTGTCCAAATGGGGTTGGGTATTGTAAATCTTGTATTATTTTTTGTGTTTTGTGTTGGGTCTTTGAATTTTGCATGCTTCATGTGGTACTAGGTGTTTGGGTTATTGTCTGTCTTGTATTATTTTTGGGGTTTTGTGTTGGGATCTTTGAATTTTTTATGTTTCATGTTGTCCAAATGGGGTTGGGTATTGTAAATCTTGTATTATTTTTTGTGTTTTGTGTTGTGTCTTTGAATTTTGCATGCTTCATGTGGTACTAGGTGTTTGGGTTATTGTCTGTCTTGTATTATTTTTGGTGTTTTGTGTTGGGATCTTTGAATTTTTTATGTTTCATGTTGTCCAAATGGGGTTGGGTATTGTAAATCTTGTATTATTTTTGGTGTTTTGGGTTGTGTCTTTGAATTTTGCATGCTTCATGTGGTACTAGGTGTTTGGGTTATTGTCTGTCTTGTATTATTTTTGGTGTTTTGTGTTGGGATCTTTGAATTTTTTATGTTTCATGTTGTCCAAATGGGTGGGGTATTGTAAATCTTGTATTATTTTTTGTGTTTTGTGTGGTGTCTTTGAATTTTGCATGCTTCATGTGGTACTAGGTGTTTGGGTTATTGTCTGTCTTGTATTATTTTTGGTGTTTTGTGTTGGGATCTTTGAATTTTTTATGTTTCATGTTGTCCAAATGGGGTTGGGTATTGTAAATCTTGTATTATTTTTTGTGTTTTGTGTTGTGTCTTTGAATTTTGCATGCTTCATGTGGTACTAGGTGTTTGGGTTATTGTCTGTCTTGTATTATTTTTGGTGTTTTGTGTTGGGGTCTTTGATTTTTTTATGTTTCATGTTGTCCAAATGGGGTTGGGTATTGTATATCTTGTATTATTTTTGGTGTTTTGGGTTGTGTCTTTGAATTTTGCATGCTTCATGTGGTACTAGGTGTTTGGGTTATTGTCTGTCTTGTATTATTTTTGGTGTTTTGTGTTGGGATCTTTGAATTTGTTATGTTTCATGTTGTCCAAATGGGGTTGGGTATTGTAAATCTTGTATTATTTTTTGTGTTTTGTGTTGTGTCTTTGAATTTTGCATGCTTCATGTGGTACTAGGTGTTTGGGTTATTGTCTGTCTTGTATTATTTTTGGTGTTTTGTGTTGGGATCTTTGAATTTTTTATGTTTCATGTTGTCCAAATGGGGTTGGGTATTGTAAATCTTGTATTATTTTTGGTGTTTTGGGTTGTGTCTTTGAATTTTGCATGCTTCATGTGGTACTAGGTGTTTGGGTTATTGTCTGTCTTGTATTATTTTTTGGTGTTTTGTGTTGGGATCTTTGAATTTTTTATGTTTCATGTGGTCCAAATGGGTTGGGTATTGTAAATCTTGTATTATTTTTTGTGTATTGTGTTGTGTCTTTGAATTTTGCATGCTTCATGTGGTACTAGGTGTTTGGGTTATTGTCTGTCTTGTATTATTTTTTGGTGTTTTGTGTTGGGATCTTTGAATTTTTTATGTTTCATGTTGTCCAAATGGGGTTGGGTATTGTAAATCTTGTATTATTTTTTGTGTTTTGTGTTGTGTCTTTGAATTTTGCATGCTTCATGTGATACTAGGTGTTTGGGTTATTGTCTGTCTTGTATTATTTTTGGTGTTTTGTGTTGGGATCTTTGATTTTTTTATGTTTCATGTTGTCCAAATGGGGTTGGGTATTGTAAATCTTGTATTATTTTTGGTGTTTTGTGTTGTGTCTTTGAATTTTGCATGCTTCATGTGATACTAGGTGTTTGGGTTATTGTCTGTCTTGTATTATTTTTGGTGTTTTGTGTTGGGATCTTTGAATTTTTTTATGTTTCATGTTGTCCAAATGGGGTTGGGTATTGTAAATCTTGTATTATTTTTGGTGTTTTGGGTTGTGTCTTTGAATTTTGCATGCTTCATGTGGTACTAGGTGTTTGGGTTATTGTCTGTCTTGTATTATTTTTGGTGTTTTGTGTTGGGATCTTTGAATTTTTTATGTTTCATGTTGTCCAAATGGGGTTGGGTATTGTAAATCTTGTATTACTTTTTGTGTTTTGTGTTGTGTCTTTGAATTTTGCATGCTTCATGTGGTACTAGGTGTTTGGGTTATTGTCTGTCTTGTATTATTTTTGGTGTTTTGTGTTGGGATCTTTGAATTTTTTATGTTTCATGTTGGTCCAAATGGGGTTGGGTATTGTAAATCTTGTATTATTTTTTGTGTTTTGTGTTGTGTCTTTGAATTTTGCATGCTTCATGTGGTACTAGGTGTTTGGGTTATTGTCTGTCTTGTATTCTTTTTGGTGTTTTGTGTTGGGATCTTTGAATTTTTTATGTTTCATGTTGTCCAAATGGGGTTGGGTATTGTAAATCTTGTATTATTTTTTGTGTTTTGTGTTGTGTCTTTGAATTTTGCATGCTTCATGTGGTACTAGGTGTTTGGGTTATTGTCTGTCTTGTATTATTTTTGGTGTTTTGTGTTGGGATCTTTGAATTTTTTATGTTTCATGATGTCCAAATGGGGTGGGGTATTGTATATCTTGTATTATTTTTGGTGTTTTGTGTTGTGTCTTTGAATTTTGCATGCTTCATGTGGTACTAGGTGTTTGGGTTATTGTCTGTCTTGTATTATTTTTGGTGTTTTGTGTTGGGATCTTTGAATTTTTTATGTTTCATGTTGTCCAAATGGGGTTGGGTATTGTCTGTCTTGTATTATTTTTGGTGTTTTGTGTTGGGATCTTTGAATTTTGTATGCTTCATGTGGTACTAATGTGTTTGGGTTATTGTCTGTCTTGTATTATTTTCGGTGTTTTGTGTTGTGTCTTTGAATTTTTTATGTTTCATGTTGTCCTAATGGGGTTGGGTATTGTATATCTTGTATTATTTTCTGTGTTTTGTGTTGGGTCTTTGAATTTTGCATGCTTCATGTGGTACTAATGTGTTTTGGTTATTGTCTGTCTTGTATCATTTTTGGTGTTTTGTGTTGTGTCTTTGAATTTTTTTATGTTTCATGTTGTCCTAATGGGTTGGGTATTGTATATCTTGTATTATTTTTTGTGTTTTGTGTTGTGTCTTTGAATTATGCATGCTTCATGTGGTACTAGGTGTTTGGGTTATTGTCTGTCTTGTATTATTTTTGGTGTTTTGTGTTGGGATCTTTGAATTTTTTATGTTTCATGTTGTCCTAATGGGTTGGGTATTGTATATCTTGTATTATTTTTTGTGTTTTGTGTTGGGTCTTTGAATTTTGCATGCTTCATGTGGTACTAGGTGTTTGGGTTATTGTCTGTCTTGTATTATTTTTGGTGTTTTGTGTTGGGATCTTTGAATTTTTTATGTTTCATGTTGTCCAAATGGGGTTGGGTATTGTATATCTTGTATTATTTTTTGTGTTTTGTGTTGTGTCTTTGAATTTTGTATGCTTCATGTGGTACTAGGTGTTTGGGTTATTGTCTGTCTTGTATTATTTTTGGTGTTTTGTGTTGGGATCTTTGAATTTTTTATGTTTCATGTTGTCCAAATGGGGTTGGGTATTGTATATCTTGTATTATTTTTGGTGTTTTGTGTTGTGTCTTTGAATTTTGTATGCTTCATGTGGTACTAGGTGTTTGGGTTATTGTCTGTCTTGGATTATTTTTGGTGTTTTGTGGTGGGATCTTTGATTTTTTTATGTTTCATGTTGTCCAAATGGGGTTGGGTATTGTATATCTTGTATTATTTTTGGTGTTTTGTGTTGTGTCTTTGAATTTTGTATGATTCATGTGGTACTAGGTGTTTGGGTTATTGTCTGTCTTGGATTATTTTTGGTGTTTTGTGGTGGGATCTTTGATTTTTTTATGTTTCATGTTGTCCAAATGGGGTTGGGTATTGTCTGTCTTGTATTCTTTTTGGTGTTTTGTGCTGTGTCTTTGAATTTTGTATGCTTCATGTGGTACTAATGTGTTTGGGTTATTGTCTGTCTTGTATTATTTTTGGTGTTTTGTGTTGTGACTTTGAATTTTTTATGTTTCATGTTGTCCTAATGGGGTTGGGTATTGTATATCTTGTATTATTTTTGTGTTTTGTGTTGTGTCTTTGAATTATGTATGCTTCATGTGGTACTAATGTGTTTGGGTTATTGTCTGTCTTGTATTATTTTTGGTGTTTTGTGTTGTGACTTTGAATTTTTTATGTTTCATGTTGTCCTAATGGGGTTGGGTATTGTATATCTTGTATTATTTTTGTGTTTTGTGTTGTGTCTTTGAATTATGCATGCTTCATGTGGTACTAATGTGTTTGGGTTATTGTCTGTCTTGTATTATTTTCGGGGTTTTGTGTTGTGTCTTTGAATTTTTTATGTTTCATGTTGTCCTAATGGGGTTGGGTATTGTATATCTTGTATTATTTTTTGTGTTTTGGGTTGTGTCTTTGAATTTTGCATGCTCCATGTGGTACTAATTCAAAATATTATATTAATACAACAGGCCGCCTGTTTGTAATAATATAATATTTTGAATTAGTACCACATGAAGCATACATAATTCAAAGACACAACACAAAACACAAAAATAATACAAGATATACAATACCCAACCCCATTAGGACAACATGAAACATAAAAAATTCAAAGTCACAACACAAAACACCAAAAATAATACAAGACAGACAATAACCCAAACACATTAGTACCACATGAAGCATACAAAATTCAAAGACACAGCACATAACACCAAAAAGAATACAAGACAGACAATACCCAACCCCATTTGGACAACATGAAACATAAAAAAATCAAAGATCCCACCACAAAACACCAAAAATAATCCAAGACAGACAATAACCCAAACACCTAGTACCACATGAATCATACAAAATTCAAAGACACAACACAAAACACCAAAAATAATACAAGATATACAATACCCAACCCCATTTGGACAACATGAAACATAAAAAAATCAAAGATCCCACCACAAAACACCAAAAATAATCCAAGACAGACAATAACCCAAACACCTAGTACCACATGAAGCATACAAAATTCAAAGACACAACACAAAACACCAAAAATAATACAAGATATACAATACCCAACCCCATTTGGACAACATGAAACATAAAAAATTCAAAGATCCCAACACAAAACACCAAAAATAATACAAGACAGACAATAACCCAAACACCTAGTACCACATGAAGCATACAAAATTCAAAGACACAACACAAAACACAAAAAATAATACAAGATATACAATACCCAACCCCATTTGGACAACATGAAACATAAAAAATTCAAAGATCCCAACACAAAACACCAAAAATAATACAAGACAGACAATAACCCAAACACCTAGTACCACATGAAGCATGCAAAATT
The DNA here is from genome assembly GCF_963924005.1 of Protomyctophum bolini. Classification (NCBI taxonomy): domain Eukaryota; kingdom Metazoa; phylum Chordata; class Actinopteri; order Myctophiformes; family Myctophidae; genus Protomyctophum; species Protomyctophum bolini. The sequence goes on along the minus strand of NC_137877.1, from coordinate 42,530,402 downwards.
CAAAGACCCAACACAAAACACAAAAAATAATACAAGATATACAATACCCAACCCATTAGGACAACATGAAACATAAAAAATTCAAAGATCCCAACACAAAACACCAAAAATAATACAAGACAGACAATAACCCAAACACCTAGTACCACATGAAGCATGCAAAATTCAAAGACACAACACAAAACACAAAAAATAATACAAGATATACAATACCCAACCCATTAGGACAACATGAAACATAAAAAAATTCAAAGACACAACACAAAACACCAAAAATGATACAAGACAGACAATAACCAAAACACATTAGTACCACATGAAGCATGCAAAATTCAAAGACCCAACACAAAACACAAAAAATAATACAAGATATACAATACCCAACCCCATTAGGACAACATGAAACATAAAAAATTCAAAGACACAACACAAAACACCGAAAATAATACAAGACAGACAATAACCCAAACACATTAGTACCACATGAAGCATACAAAATTCAAAGATCCCAACACAAAACACCAAAAATAATACAAGACAGACAATACCCAACCCCATTTGGACAACATGAAACATAAAAAATTCAAAGATCCCAACACAAAACACCAAAAATAATACAAGACAGACAATAACCAAACACCTAGTACCACATGAAGCATACAAAATTCAAAGACACAACACAAAACACCAAAAATAATACAAGATATACAATACCCCACCCCATTTGGACATCATGAAACATAAAAAATTCAAAGATCCCAACACAAAACACCAAAAATAATACAAGACAGACAATAACCCAAACACCTAGTACCACATGAAGCATGCAAAATTCAAAGACACAACACAAAACACAAAAAATAATACAAGATTTACAATACCCAACCCCATTTGGACCAACATGAAACATAAAAAATTCAAAGATCCCAACACAAAACACCAAAAATAATACAAGACAGACAATAACCCAAACACCTAGTACCACATGAAGCATGCAAAATTCAAAGACACAACACAAAACACAAAAAATAATACAAGATTTACAATACCCAACCCCATTTGGACCAACATGAAACATAAAAAATTCAAAGATCCCAACACAAAACACCAAAAATAATACAAGACAGACAATAACCCAAACACCTAGTACCACATGAAGCATGCAAAATTCAAAGACACAACACAAAACACAAAAAATAATACAAGATTTACAATACCCAACCCCATTTGGACAACATGAAACATAAAAAATTCAAAGATCCCAACACAAAACACCAAAAATAATACAAGACAGACAATAACCCAAACACCTAGTACCACATGAAGCATGCAAAATTCAAAGACACAACACAAAACACAAAAAATAATACAAGATTTACAATACCCAACCCCATTTGGACCAACATGAAACATAAAAAATTCAAAGATCCCAACACAAAACACCAAAAATAATACAAGACAGACAATAACCCAAACACCTAGTACCACATGAAGCATGCAAAATTCAAAGACACAACACAAAACACAAAAAGTAATACAAGATTTACAATACCCAACCCCATTTGGACAACATGAAACATAAAAAATTCAAAGATCCCAACACAAAACACCAAAAATAATACAAGACAGACAATAACCCAAACACCTAGTACCACATGAAGCATGCAAAATTCAAAGACACAACCCAAAACACCAAAAATAATACAAGATTTACAATACCCAACCCCATTTGGACAACATGAAACATAAAAAAATTCAAAGATCCCAACACAAAACACCAAAAATAATACAAGACAGACAATAACCCAAACACCTAGTATCACATGAAGCATGCAAAATTCAAAGACACAACACAAAACACCAAAAATAATACAAGATTTACAATACCCAACCCCATTTGGACAACATGAAACATAAAAAAATCAAAGATCCCAACACAAAACACCAAAAATAATACAAGACAGACAATAACCCAAACACCTAGTATCACATGAAGCATGCAAAATTCAAAGACACAACACAAAACACAAAAAATAATACAAGATTTACAATACCCAACCCCATTTGGACAACATGAAACATAAAAAATTCAAAGATCCCAACACAAAACACCAAAAAATAATACAAGACAGACAATAACCCAAACACCTAGTACCACATGAAGCATGCAAAATTCAAAGACACAACACAATACACAAAAAATAATACAAGATTTACAATACCCAACCCATTTGGACAACATGAAACATAAAAAATTCAAAGATCCCAACACAAAACACCAAAAAATAATACAAGACAGACAATAACCCAAACACCTAGTACCACATGAAGCATGCAAAATTCAAAGACACAACCCAAAACACCAAAAATAATACAAGATTTACAATACCCAACCCCATTTGGACAACATGAAACATAAAAAATTCAAAGATCCCAACACAAAACACCAAAAATAATACAAGACAGACAATAACCCAAACACCTAGTACCACATGAAGCATGCAAAATTCAAAGACACAACACAAAACACAAAAAATAATACAAGATTTACAATACCCAACCCCATTTGGACAACATGAAACATAACAAATTCAAAGATCCCAACACAAAACACCAAAAATAATACAAGACAGACAATAACCCAAACACCTAGTACCACATGAAGCATGCAAAATTCAAAGACACAACCCAAAACACCAAAAATAATACAAGATATACAATATCCAACCCCATTTGGACAACATGAAACATAAAAAATTCAAAGATCCCAACACAAAACACCAAAAATAATACAAGACAGACAATAACCCAAACACCTAGTACCACATGAAGCATGCAAAATTCAAAGACACAACACAAAACACAAAAAATAATACAAGATTTACAATACCCAACCCCATTTGGACAACATGAAACATAACAAATTCAAAGATCCCAACACAAAACACCAAAAATAATACAAGACAGACAATAACCCAAACACCTAGTACCACATGAAGCATGCAAAATTCAAAGACACCACACAAAACACAAAAAATAATACAAGATTTACAATACCCCACCCATTTGGACAACATGAAACATAAAAAATTCAAAGATCCCAACACAAAACACCAAAAATAATACAAGACAGACAATAACCCAAACACCTAGTACCACATGAAGCATGCAAAATTCAAAGACACAACCCAAAACACCAAAAATAATACAAGATTTACAATACCCAACCCCATTTGGACAACATGAAACATAAAAAATTCAAAGATCCCAACACAAAACACCAAAAATAATACAAGACAGACAATAACCCAAACACCTAGTACCACATGAAGCATGCAAAATTCAAAGACACAACACAAAACACAAAAAATAATACAAGATTTACAATACCCAACCCCATTTGGACAACATGAAACATAAAAAATTCAAAGATCCCAACACAAAACCCCAAAAATAATACAAGACAGACAATAACCCAAACACCTAGTACCACATGAAGCATGCAAAATTCAAAGACCCAACACAAAACACAAAAAATAATACAAGATTTACAATACCCAACCCCATTTGGACAACATGAAACATAAAAAATTCAAAGATCCCAACACAAAACACCAAAAATAATACAAGACAGACAATAACCCAAACACCTAGTACCACATGAAGCATGCAAAATTCAAAGACACAACACAAAACACAAAAAATAATACAAGATTTACAATACCCCACCCATTTGGACAACATGAAACATAAAAAATTCAAAGATCCCAACACAAAACACCAAAAATAATACAAGACAGACAATAACCCAAACCCCTAGTACCACATGAAGCATGCAAAATTCAAAGACACAACACAAAACACAAAAAATAATACAAGATTTACAATACCCAACCCATTTGGACAACATGAAACATAAAAAATTCAAAGATCCCAACACAAAACACCAAAAATAATACAAGACAGACAATAACCCAAACACCTAGTACCCCATGAAGCATACAAAATTCAAAGACACAACCCAAAACACCAAAAATAATACAAGATTTACAATACCCAACCCCATTTGGACAACATGAAACATAAAAAATTCAAAGATCCCAACACAAAACACCAAAAATAATACAAGACAGACAATAACCCAAACACATTAGTACCACATGAAGCATACAAAATTCAAAGACCCAACATTTTGAAAAGTATAGAGTTAAAGATCTATAAGGAGACTATTTGGTTACCAACTCTCCATGATTTAGCTGGGGAGGGTCACCTGAACCCTCTCAAAGACCATCGGTAGCCCACAGACCATTGCTTGAAAACATTTCCCTAGGTGACTGAAATCACATCAGGGCATAAATGGTATTGCAGTTGTAAATATATTTATAGAAATTGACCACTAGGGGGATATCCTTGACTTACACAATAATTACATTCAAGGACCACTGGTGGTCCCCAGACCAATGATTGAAAAACATTTCCCTAGATGACTGAGATCACATCAGGGCATAAATGGTATTGCAGTGTAAATATTTATATAGATATTGACCACTAGGTGGAATCACACACCCACTGTCAATGTATGTAAGGAATTTAAATACTACCTTGATTAATTTATGCATACAATTCACTTCAAAGATAAGGACCCCCACCTTTGTGATTATCTAATTTGCATTTTACTACTAGCACCTGGTTAGAGCCCACCCCACCCCCTTGTTTATCTAACTTGCACCTGTTTAGATACCATCCCCCCACCTCACCCCCACGCTTCATTTAATTTGCATGTCTGGCACCTAGCATTCCACAAAGAGGGGGGGTGCCCATCCCCCCACCCCACCCCCGCGCTTCATTTAATTTGCATGTCGCACCTGGCCCATGGTTAGAGCCCATCCCCCCTTAAGACAGTGACCCCCCTGCCCTAAATAAATATTGCCTGAGGTTAGCGACCATCCCCCCCACCTTAACCCCAGTGACAAAATTTACATGTTGGGGACATGGCAAATGGTGACGCAGGGAGAGGGAGAGGGAGAGCTGAGATGTACCAGCTAATCACACACACACATACCCCACATCATGCATTTTATAAATATATAAATATATTATTTAATAATAAACTATTATATGCTAATTATATTTATGGATATTTATATTTATGGATATTTATGATTTATGATTATGCTAATTATATCTATGGAATTCAAGGAATGTCGAGAATTTTAATTACTCATTTGCATAATTTATGCATTAATTGCTCACTAGCGCCACTAGTGGTCAGATTTGGTACTGTGCCACCACACTATTATACTACTCCCTGCTTGTAGATCTGCTATTTTCGACACGTGGCCCATTCATTCCGCTGTAACACACGTGCCAGTTTCAGGTTACTTACTGTGACTGCGTGACTGTCATAAAATGAACAGAGACGAGATGACAAACGTGTTTATACAACAAAGATTTGTAAAACATATGGGGGTAGTGCCTGCTATGCCACTGACTGAACAAATTGGTATCATCACCTACCTTACATGTTTTCACACACTTCTTCATCACTGTTGGTAGGTCATTGCGAATTAGTTTGTTTGGATGAGGGCTAGGTGTACAGAAATTGACAACGAAACATTTAGATTTGTTTTTGTTCATGCAAGGAAGGTGTCCACTGTCCAAACATATACGGTTCAAGAAAAAGGAAAACAGTAAACGTACATGCCTAATTCAAGCACAAGTCTAAAGCAGTACCTTTTGATGAGGGAACTGTAGAGCTGAATACACACGTAGCTAGCATAGGACGTAGCATTCAAGATGTTTGGTGCCGACCATGTGGCTATAGAAAAAGGTAATGAGTAGAAATGCATATGATAACCAGAAAATAGTAAATGTAATCATGAAAAAACAAATGCAATCATGAAAAAAAACAATCATTGAACATGTGAGTTTAAAACATATTGTAAGGACCCTGCAAAAGACCTGGCCGTATCTTGCTCCTACAAAGGGAGCTAGCTCTGTTGGCGGGGCTTGTTTTAAAAAAGCAACGCGTTGTCCTTTTGAATAAAGACCTGGACCGGCGAGACAACACAGAGGCCGTCTACAAAAAGGGACAGAGCAAACTAGGGGTGTAACGATACATTTCAACAGCCATACGATACATACGATACATGGACGATATTGGTTCATTATGGTGATCCGATACGATTAAATTATTTGAAATCGATACAGTAACTATTTAAAATACATTGACATTATTTTAAACTAAGTAATTAATCCCCTTTTATCTTCTGAAAATTGCTAAATACCGTGCACAAAAATATAGTATTGATACAATCGATTATTTGCATAGCAAAACGATACGATACATAATCAATGTTGCTGTTTTCGTTACTATATCGTTACACCCCTAGAGCAGACTGTACCTCCTGAGGAGGCTCAGGTCCTTTAATGTGTGTAGTAGGGCTGCAACTAACGATTAATTTCATAACCGATTATTTAAACGATGAATCGATTAATCGGATTATGGCACCTTTTTGCAATTACTTAAAAAAATTAGCTTCAAGTTATTTTAGGCATGTTGTAACTAACAATAAAGATAATAAAAATGAATACTCCTTCAAAATTAATATGTTACCCCCTTTTTTATCCAATTTGATTTCATTGCCAATCCTACTTGTAATGATACTGTAATCTGTAATCTGTAATGTTGACCGTGTATAGCTGACTGTCTTTCTTTCCATTTCTATCTCTGGGACCCCAATTTTTATATTTTAATTTCTATTGTAAAATCAATTTTGAGTCCATTTGGTTCCATTTTTGTACTCTGTTACAGACCCTTTAGGTTTAGGGTCAGCGACAGCGCCAGGGGGGGGCTGGGGGGGCTTTAGCCCCCCTTGCTGGAGGCTCAGCCCTCCCTAAGCACCCCCTGCCCACAAACCTAACTGTGAAGAAAAATATTCATGGAATAAATAAAATATATGAAAGACAGAATTGACTTACTTTTATATAAATCATTACTATAAAATCATACTTTTTATTTTTGCAATGCTGACTTTTAGTGCCGCTCCGTTCTACCGTTAAGACATGCTCCTGCCCAGCGCACAGTACAGTCAAACAGCCCCCTCCCTCCTGAGCCTTGGGAGCGGAGGGGGGAGTCCTCTCAGCCCGCAATGCTCACAGTCACATACGGCACGCTCAGTACAAGTCTGTCACTGTGACTTCTGTCCCCACGCTGTGTTCTTAACTTCTTTAACAGGTCGCTCGTATTTCTTTATGTAAGATAAAGAATCCGATGAACACGGAGAGCCAAAGAGGACTTGGTTGTTGCTGTTCCTCATGTTAGCGATAGCTGCTAAAGCTATCAAAAGTAAACACAACCTTGCTAGGCTAGCAAGCTAACGTTGCAACAGGATCGTTGCGGTGTGTGTGTGTGTGTGTGTGTGTGGGGGGGGAGACTGAAGTTGTGAGAGAGAGGGGTAGAATAGATGCGGAGCGCTCTGGTCACGTTCAAGACCATCTTGTGTTGTGTTTATACGACCCGTTGCATATTGTTCGTTCAGCCTAGTGCCGTTACTGAACGGTAAAAAGAAAGCAGCTTTATGTTACATTTTAATGTTGGAAAACACCCGCGATAATAATCGCTAAGATAATTCGTTGGCAACGAATTCAATTATCGATTTTTATCGATTTAATCGATTCGTTGTTGCAGCCTTAGTGTGTAGTATGTACTAAAGAAACTGTGTTTATCTCTGCTGATGTTACCTCCCCTCTCCTCCTTCCAGATTTCAAGGAGGTTTCCCCTGAACAGCAGGAGAGGAGCCCATGTCTGGTCCAGGTGAAGCTAGAAGCTCCACTGATTAAAGAGGAACAGGAGATGCTATTTCAAAGACCAAAGGAGGGTGATGGGTCAATGTTCACATTAGTAGCAGTGAAAAGTGAAGTTGATGAAGACATCTCTTCACACTGCCCTGAAGTTGAAGTTAAACTTGAATCTGACACTGAACTCACTGAAGCCATGATTGATGATTGGGGGAAGACAAGTGGACGTGGCCACACTGGAGAAAAACCTTTCCAATGTAAACATTGTGACAAGAGGTTCAGCCGGGCAAATCACCTGATGACGCACCAGCGTATCCACACTGGAGAAAAACCTTTCCACTGTCACCATTGTGACAAGAGTTTCAGAGTATCACATCACCTGAAAAGTCACCAGCGTATCCACACTGGAGAAAAGCCTTTTCAGTGTAAACACTGTGACAAGAGTTTCACTCAGTCAGGTGATCTGAAGGCACACCAGCGTCTCCACACTGGAGAAAGACCTTTTCAGTGTAAATATTGTGACAAGAGTTTCAGATGGTCAAGTGTTCTGAAGACACACCGGTGTATCCACACTGGAGAAAAAACATTCCACTGTCACCATTGTGACAAGAGTTTCAGTCTATCACGTCTTCTAAAAAGACACCAGCATAGGCAGCATATCCACACTGGAGAAAAACCTTTTCATTGTAAACATTGTGACAAGAGTTTCACTCTGTCAAGTAATCTGAACAAACACCAGCGTGTCCACACTGGAGAAAAACCTTTTCAGTGTAAACATTGTGACAAGAGTTTCACTCAGTCAAATAATCTGAACAGACACCAGTGTGTCCACACTGGAGTAAAACCTTTCCACTGTCACCATTGTGACAAGAGTTTCAGTCTATCACGTCATCTGAAAATACACCAGCATATCCACACTGGAGAAAAACCTTTTCATTGTAAACATTGTGACAATAGTTTCACTCAGTCATGTCATCTGAAGACACACCAGCGTATCCACACTGGAGAAAAACCTTTTCAGTGTAAACATTGTGATAAGAGTTTCATTTTCGCAGGTGATCTGAAGAGACACCAGCGTGTCCACACTGCAGTAAAACCTTTTCAGTGTAAACATTGTGACAAGAGTTTCACTCAGTCAAATAATCTGAACAGACACCAGCGTGTCCACACTGGAGAAAAACCTTTTCAGTGTAAACATTGTGACAAGAGTTTCAGACAGTCAGGTGGTCTGAAGACACACCAGCACATCCACACTGTAGAAAAACCTTTTCAGTGTAAACATTGTGACAAGAGTTTCAGAGTATCACAGCACCTGAAAAGACACCAGCGTATCCACACTGGAGAAAAGCCTTTTCAGTGTAAACAATGTGAAAAGAGTTTCAGATGGTCAGGTGATCTGAAGACACACCAACATATCCACACTGGGGTAAAACCTTTCCATTGTAAAAATTGTGACAAGAGTTTCAATTATTCATGTAATCTGAAGAAGCACCAGCGTCTCCACACTGGAGACAAAACTTTTCAACTGTAAACATTGTGACAAGAGTTTCACTCAGTCAAATTATCTCAAGACACACCAGCATGTCCACACTAGGGATTGAGTTTGATAACCGATACCCGACAAAATCTGATAACAAGCTTATTTAGTACCCGTTATCAATAAGCTTTGGGCTTATCAAGCCTGTTATGGAGCATAGCGGCCCATGACATCATGTTTTCAATTTAGGCATTTAGCATTTATCCAGAGGGATTTACATTAAGCAACATTAAACAATCAAGACAGGAGGTGATCAATAAATAAATGTAATCATCCACGCCTGGCACAAACACACTGAAAATAACAAATTAACTGATCTATAGCTGCTAGAACATGCTTGATAGTGGGCTCGATAAGGCTGATCGATAAACTGCCCGTTATCAATACAAAATGAACGAGCTACATCCCTTTTCAGTGTAAACATTGTGACAAGAGTTTCTGGCATTCAAGTAATCTGAACAGACGCCAGCGGGGTCATCTCTATGTTCCCCAGGTTCTATGTTCCCCACTTACCTTAGGGTTTAGGGTTGGCGTTAGGTTTCTGGTTTAAGGACTTCAGTGTTTTGTACTATACAATTGTATGTATGAATACAGAACAAAGAATGTTTGTTTTTGCCATCAGTTGTTGAAGTGTCTGAGCAATTATGTTTTAGTTTTTTTTTATGCCAGTGTTCATATTTAGTTGGCTAAAACTAGATAGTTTAACAGTGTGACACGAGTTTCAGTCAGTTAAATACACAGAATGTCTGGTTGTCAACAACCGTATTACCGCAGTAAAGAAAAATACCTAGATATTTTACTACAATCTAGATGTTCTTGCAACACAGTTGCACAAGTTGAACTTGCACTACTTTTAATTGTTTTTGTTTTTGTTGCCACTGATAAATGTGACCAAGGTCCTTTTACTACAATCTAGATCAGGGGTGCCCACATGTTTTTGAATTGAGAGCTACTACAGTACTTTCAAAAGGACCAGCTCAACAAGATCTACCCACCAAATGTTCTCATTGCTGAAAATAGTTTATAAATGTACCTGAGGGGGCTTTGGAATAGCGGCTCTGGCTTTACAAATGTCCTGGAATAGGACAATTAAATTATATATATATTTTAGGGTGTCATGTGGTCTACCTGCAGAGCCTTTGTGTCCTACTGGTAGATCTACCTTTTGGACACCCCTGATCTAGATTTTCTGGCCATAGTTGGACTTGCACTACATTGACTTGTTTTTGCTGCCACTGAATAAATGTGACCAAGGTTGAGTATTTCTATATTTGTTTGAATGGTTTATTTCGATCTTATGCCATTGGAACATCACAAGAAGAATCCTGTATTAAACTCATTTGACATGATCAAAAAGGTATAGGCGGAACCTGCATTATTATTGCATTATTGATAGTTTGGTTGGTTTCATTTTAACTCATAGAATGCTGAAAGCGTTTTTAAACGTTTTATTATAGCCAAGCGCAAGAAGCGCATAACGTTTTTATACGTTTTATGGTCCAAAAAACGTTTTTTTATTGATTACTATAGTTCAACTATATTTGCGCCCGGACAACTCATAATGTAACACCGATCGGCTCTAAAAAGAGTTAAAACCCCCCCCTGCTGAAAAGAGGTGTTGGTCTGAGAAGCGTCTGGCACCGCCTATTGGTTGGTCTATGCGAGGACGTACGACGTATTGGAGACGGCCGTCCGGCATAGACCAACGCAGATGTCAGGGGATCTAAAATGGATGGGACAATGCTCTTGTTTGTGTGAATACACTCGATTCCCCCTCCCCTCCTGTTTCTACATGGTTTCTCCCGAGGGAGAATGGTGGGGGGGGGGTCTCTTCCTCTTGGATCGCATTGGCAGTTCCCCCCCCACTCCCGAGTCCCCACTGCTTTCAACTGCAAGGCTTGCACTCACTCTCATTCTCGGAACAAGATACAACGCGATTTGCTCTCTGCCCGTATATAAACCTGCAACGATCGGCATTTGATTTCATAACGTAACGTTTGCCAGACACATGTGGAGTTAGTCATGGACAGATTGCACATCATTATCGAGGGCCCGCCATGATACGTTGGTCGCTGATCGCAAGCCGTACTGCTGCTGCGCTGCTCGCATCCAACCATCCAATCCACCCCCCTTTCTCGTTACAACAGGCTATTATAAACTCACCGTCGAGCAGCCTGCCCTGCACCTAATGTGATAAAATGAACGGCAGGACAAAATCGGATCGATTATTATCTGTCTATCAGCAACATACGGGTGTTTGTCTTGCAACGACAGGTGGTGCTTTCTCGTTTTTTTTCTTCCAAATACGTTGACGTGCTGCTTCTGCTGCTGCCGCATCCATCTCGTTGTTTTTCTTGTTTTTTTTCCCAAACATGTCCAGACACAATCCGATCCAGTCTCGCGTCTCACCTTATAGATACGCGAGACTGGATCGATGAGGTTAGTGGTATGTCTGGACATGTTTGGAGCGGCACACGACAATCGACAATAATGTTGATTATGCAAGATCATTTCCTCAAAGCCTAGTTGCCCCCCCCCCCCCCCGTTACTGCGATTGTTTGTAGCTCGAATCACAGAATGAGTTCAATGAGCGTAGGGAGAGGGCACATATGGGGCTACGATTGAAGAAAGTTTCCAAGTCCGTTTTATGATCAGATAATGTGCATCAAGACTCTCTGCTTTCATAAGAAAAAAACTAATACTGTAATTGCGAATGCAATGAGCACTTACTATGAGACCTAGCAGATCACGTCTGTCTGTCTGTCTGTCTGTCTGTCTGTCTGTGTGTGTGTGTGTGTGTGTGTGTGTGTGTGTGTGTGTCTGTCTGTCCCGCTTACTGTATATGTGGACCTGGCCCTTTTGTGCCCATATATGGAGCTGAGTGATTTGTGAGTCATGGTGACATGAGTGTGATGGCGTGGTCCTGCTTTGGGGACTCCTTATATGGTTATGGCTGAGTCATGGTGACATGAGTGTGATGGCGTCTTTTGTGACCATATATGGAGCTGGCGTGGTCCAAGCACTAACTATGACACCCTGCAGATCATGTCTGTAATTTATTCTAATTGTTATTGCAATTTACGATCTGCGTTCGCCTTCCGCGTTCGCGCGTCTTACTCGTAATAATAAAAATCACACCCCTGTGAAGTGAGCAGTGCAATGTTGTGAAGTGAGCAGTGCAACATTGCACTGCTCACTTCACTGGGGTGTGATTTCTATTATTATTACAGTATTAGTATTTTTCTTATGAAAGCAGAGAGTATTCTGTTTCATACGGTATATAGTATGTACATGTCGCTATAGGCCTTATTTTGTGAATATTTAGTTGTTAGGTCCATGCTCTCTAAAATTATCTTTTTCAGAGAACTTTAGAGATGGCATGGGCCTGAATAACTATTATTCACAAAATAAGGCCTATAGCGACATGTACATACTATATACCGTATGAAACAGTCGACTCTCTGCTTTCATAAGAAAAATACTAATACTGTAATAATAATAAAAATCACACCCCTGTGAAGTGAGCAGTGCAATTGCACTGCTCACTTCACAGGGGTGTGATTTTTCTGGGTGGTATTTTTCTTATGAAAGCAGAGAGTCTACTGTTTCATACGGTATATAGTATGTACATGTCGCTATAGGCCTTATTTTGTGAATAATAGTTCTTCGGGTCCATGCCTTCTCTAAAGTTCTCTGGTGGGCGCAAGCTGCATTCAATAGCCAATTAGTGACAAACTGTATATGTGTACAATGTGTACTGTTTTCCTCCTAAAAGTAGACATTCAGGGCTTTCATTCGGTATATGGTTTGTATAGGATATTATTTGTGCTCAATTTTATATCGGTCTTTTGAACTAAAAAAACTGAACTGAAATGTCTGTCAACTTCAGGCCTCCATATCTCTGTTGTTTTTTTTCACAAGCAGCGTGCAGGCAAAAGCAGGTGTTAGAAAAAGGTCAATATCTCCAGAATGGAAGATGGTAGAATCATAATTTTGTGGACAAGTTGGGCTTTCTTTTTATTTATGCGATTGTGATTCTCGCTATAAGAGGCCCCTCGCTGTGGGCCCCCCAAAAAGTTCAAAAAGCCCATGTTAAGCCTTCAGCACCAGTAAGCCAGGGTCCGCTAGAACCTGTAGCAGTCTATGTGTTAAGGTCCAGATGGTTACCAACTCATCATATGTATTTATCTGGGGACCACCTGGAACCCCCTCAAGGACCACTGGTTTACAGCAAAGCAACATCTGTGTCGCCGATAGAAACTTGAGTTAGAATAAAAATAACAAATACAAATTAAAATACAGCCTAAACTTTGACCCGGTCTTTGATCACTGTTGGAAATTACATTTGTAAAGGTTTGTAAAGTGTTCAATGTTTACAACAGAGAGCATTACAGTACATTTTAACAGCGGGCGACAGCCAGGCGAATTTTCATTATTTGTCTGTTGAGTTCCTGAAAATAGACAGTTGATATTGATATTGCCTGACGTTATTATGGCCAATAAATCTTGCTATTTTGAACTGAGGAGACACATTCTTGAATCATGTAAAAAAGAAAGAAAAAAAAGTCAAATTCATGGTAAAAGGATCTACATACAAACATCATTCAGTGCACTTACTTAGTGTGCAACAAAATTATCATATTGTAAAGAGAATGTCAAGTATCAAAATCCAGTAAAATGCAGTGAACATATACACTATGCATGTATAGTATAATTATGCTCTTTCCTCAAAGCATCCAGTGTGCTAGTGAGTTCCCTGCTGTCCTCTCTAGCCTCTCCTGTGAGACAGCCTCAGAAACCCATCTGTGTAAAACCTTGTATGCATACTCTGGGGCCGCAGTCACATCTATCAGACAAGCGTCTTATGGTTGTCTGATGAAAAGCATCAGACAAGACAGCTCCCAATGCATTTCTAATGGGAGTCACGTGGTCTCATCAGACAAACGTGTTTCATGGGGGGGGGGGGGGGGGCAAGACACAAGACACAAAACATTTTGTAGGCGACAAGCTGGAGAACAGGGCGGCACCTCAGACAAGACAAAAAGGGTTGGGTTTACCCGCCAACCAATAGGAGAGAAGGTCCGTTTGTTACGCTGCACTGGGCGGTCTTTTCACACTCTGAGTCTGTTGTTTTTTTTCTGCATAGTGCAGACACGGAAGAGGAAAGCCTATGCACTTTCGTATTAACGAAAATGATTTTATTGTTAAGTAAAGTAGTTTGGTCTGTTCCAGTAAGCAATTCAACAGGAAAATATAATCCCTGCCCGTCGTGGCCGAACAGAAAATTAAAACAAACGTTATAATTCAAGGTGCATGCCTTTTCACTCCTAATGCTTATATGATTCTGCCCTGTGTTATGATCTGAGTGCCTATGCTGTGTAGCCTACTTGTACGACTGTACGTGAATATACAAATGTACTAGATATTTATCGTGTACACACGCACACGCACACCCTGCATTGACAGAATGGACCGGAGCTACTTATAAACTGCAGAAACAGTACAGTAGCATATCAAAAGAGATTGCATGCAAGCTATCAAATAATTCAGGTGTCACGTCGACTCCGTGAAGTTTCTTCAAACCATTCCATATGATTTGGTTGTTAAAATAAAATAAAACAGTTAATATGAATGAACATGTTTTCAGTTCGCATGGGCAGTGCGCATTGGACTGGAGATTATGAAAGAGTCGTAGCCATGACTTATATTTCTGAAAATGCTACTGCTCCCAAACAATCATTTTGGGCATGAAATGTTATGATTCCCCCCCTTTTTTCTCTCTCATTTTTTTTAATAACATTAACATCGAGGTGTCCACTGGCAATGCCAAAGCAGTGGCATGCACTCAATCTGTCGTCTCCTCTCCTGAAGTAACGCTGAACGGTCTGACTGCAGATAGGAGAGAGCCGTGCGCCCAGGCGCCCCATGGCTAACAGCCTGAAATGCAGCAAGTCGTGTGTTGTGGTAAAATGGATGCGCTTTATTAAAAATAATGGAGTCGTTGCTAAGCTCTCTCTGGCGCGTCTCCCTTTCCCTCTTTCTCCTCGCCACCAACATCGCCAGGACAAGAGCCCTCTTTCTCCTCCAAAAAAACATTTTGTCACCACAAACACGTTGACACAACCAACAAGCTACTAGCTACTGTGTCCCGCAGCTAACAGCGTAAGGACAACAACAGGCAACACGAACACGTGGATCTGTTTCCGCATGTCCTCGCACCGCCCACGCACCGCCCAGATTACGCAAAGCATTGTGGTACATTGATGCGACAAACGACAAGACAGATGAAACGATAAAACATTGATAAGACGCTTGTCTGATAGGTGTGACAGGCGCCCCAGAGTAAAACCTTGTATGCATAGGCTACTCCCTAGAGTAAAACCTAAAGCAGATCCCTGCACAGATCAATTATGCCCAGCTCTACTACTAACAGAATAGTTGAACAAACACTGGACAATACAAACCTATATAACATTAATTTCCATACAAATTTGCAAATAAACAATTCTCACAAATCACAGGTACAGTATGTGTTTTCATATAGCATTGGTCATCATTCCATAGCATTGGTCATCATTCTATAGCATTGGTCATCATTCTATAGCATTGGTGTTACGGCCGCAGGCCTATAGGTATATATTTGCCTGCGTGGTGTGCACAGTGCGCGTCCCTTTGCCTAACCCCTCACTGCATGTAGATCCGTCAGCGCAGCCATTGGTGGGGAGCATTACCTGCCGCTCCGGCTCCACTGTTGGTCGCCCGCTCCGCACCTCGCTCCTCCAACCCGCATCTCACCTGCGCCCACCTGACGGCATAAAGGCGTCCTGAAGCCTTCACTCCCGGCCGCTGTCCAACAGTCACTCCAGAGTGGAGCAGGCTAGAGGCAGCGCGCCCTCCGTGCAGCGAGAGAATGCACGGAGTAATCTTATGGAACCATCGCATAGCAAGAGTTGCTATGCGTGAGGTTAAATTGTGTCACCAGTAGTATTTCTACGTTCTGAGCACCGGGCCACGGAAGCCTGCTTTTTGTACAGTTTGTTAGATTAGAGTAGAGTAGGCAATGGTAGGGCACTGTTGTCACTTTATTTTCGGTTGTTAGGTTAGTGTGTCTAAAACTCAAGAGGTTAGTTTTAGTATGCTTTTGATTATTTCCCTTAGTTGCTCCGTGTGTCATTTATGTTTGAAAAATTATTCAATCTTTCACTTGTCTATTTTAACGTCCTCTATGATATGTGATTCAATTCTCTTTTATAATGAACTAGCGGGAGTCGGGCTTGCATTACCACGCCCTCTCTCTCTCTCTCTCACTCTCTCTCTCTCTCTCACACACGCACACGCACACGCACGCACGCACGCACGCACACACACACACACACACACACACACACACACACACACACACACACATCGCATCTATTGATCATCGACACTAGAGATATAGAGAGAGAATGTTTCCTGATTTATTTGTGCACGCTTCTCATCCGTGGTCTTGTACATCGCGTACACCCTTGTGCAACGAAAAATAATCCATATTTTCCGGACGCACTGTATTCCCATGTGTAAACACTAGTATAATAATATAGGCTAATAATAATAACCAACCATGCAAGCTTATTGACTGCCAGGGATCTGTTGAACTGTCGGGCTTTCATTACGCACGGAGCGCGCCCTTTCCCTCTCCATTTAGTTTTATGAATCCATTGCAAAAAATTGCATCAATTGCAAAAATATAACATTCCAAATCATCAGTAAGGGGTAGGCTGTCAATGCGCACGCAACCTGGGATTTGATCTTTCACAGGAGAAGTGAATGACGATTGGTAATCTTTCATATAGAAATTAATTGATCTTTCCGGCTATCAGAATAAACCATGGTTCTATGAGCTTGCTGACGCCCCTGCCTGCACGCTCAGTTGCCCAAAATAGAGGTCTCTAATCCAAATTCCAAACAAAACTAATTTCTAATTTTACTAATCAGGAAACCTCCCAATAGTGCCTCATACCATTTTGTAGGCCTCTGGCATTGGCAGGTCACTTTAAAGGTCTCTGAAATTGTGATGACTTTTTTTCCCCCTTTCTCTTAAACATGTGTCGGATGTGGATGTGTCCTCCTAATATAGGGCCTCATGCTATTTGTTTGTATTGTACTCTACATTATTGGCAGGTAGGCATTTAGCAAGGGAGGGGGGGGGGGGGGAGATACTGTTAAACTGTTTTGACTTGTCAAACCTTCTAATAAAAACGTATATTAAAAAAGAAGTGCATGTATCAGTGTTTACGGATGCGTGAGTTACAGAATATATGCCTGCTGTGATATTGCGACCTGTGAAGTGCTGTTATTATTCCTGTGCCGTCCTGTGAACTGATGTGTGTATACCTGCCGTTCTGCCAAGTAGGCCTATAAGTTCCTGACTGCATATTACTTGGTGTGGCATTATTGCACCCACTCGCCTCCAACACCACACAAAGTGAAGTCATAAGTAGTCCATAACAATATAGAGGTGGTCACCCGTCACCTCTATCCGTGTGAAGTGAACGATCGGTTAGTCTGGCATAGCCTATGGTTCACATGATGAGCTCGTATGACAAGGCTAAATCTGGCAGCGTGATTTCGTTTCAGCACCGAGTTTATGTGGACAGCTCTTGTTGAAATGCGATAGATAGATAGATAGATAGATAGATAGATAGATAGATAGATAGAACCGGAACATTTCTTCTGATAGATTGAATATAAAGGAACATAATATCAGATACATGTATAGCTATATGACAACTAGATTGTCAATTTGCAGGTGTGGCAGGTCTCTCCCAAATTATTAATTAATTTAATTAAAGAGTATTTCATTATTGCTGAATCCAATTGCAATGTAGGCTATGATTCTCTCCTAATTCCCCACAAATTTCTGAGATTCATTTTACTATAATCAGCAGAAGTGAGAGTATCAATTCAATGTTTTCCATGGGCAGAGGGCATAAGATTGCACTGGTAACACACACACACACACACACACACACACACACTTTTACGCACAAGCTCCTGTATTAATTTGTAGAGTCCAAACAGTTTTACGCACAAGCTCCTGTATTAATTTGTAGAGTCCAAACAGTTTTACGCACAAGCTCCTGTGTTAATTAGAAGGGAGAAATCACGTGTAGGCTATGCCCATCTCCTGCGGATTATTGGAGGCCCATCACTTTAACGCACAAGCTCCCTATTAATTTGTAGAGGCCAATCACTTTTACGCTCAGACCCTGAATTAATCAGAGGGCAATTACTTTTACGAATAACACCTGTTTAGGCTAGTATAAAAGAACAGCATCTCGTGGTATTTCTTTCTTTCATGATGGATCCGTATATGCAGATAGCAAACAGTCGGGGTGGCAGGGTGCTGGTAATTGGGGAATTCCGTTACCTTAGGAATAAGGTACGGAATGACCGTATGTACTGGCGGTGTGGGAGAACAGGGTGCCGGGTGTATTTAACCACCAATGCCTTCGACGTTGATGCGGATGACCCCCAAATCCGCGTTATCAACGGACCTGGCCAACACGGGCATGGAGAGGAGACGGATTTGTTGGCCACAACTGCTCTGATAGAGCAAATGCTGCGCCACGTGGCCGCAGATCCGTCTCTCCCATCAAGAAGGGTCTATGACCAGGTAATGATATATTCTGTAGCATGATGCTTGTCAAACTTAATTCTGCAAGTCAATATATGAACGAAACATAACCCTATAATGTTTTTAAATCAGATCCTGGCCCAGGCGATATGCCTCCATTTGAGGCCGTAAGGACGCGCCTGGAGAGGAGACGGGCCAGCCTCATGCCCCCTATCCCACATACCCTCCAAGAAGTGGCCTTTGTGGGAGAATGGGCTGTGAGCTGGGGGGGGGATGAGTTTCTCTCCAAGCACAACATCCCCCACGGCTATATTGTCTTCGGGACCGAAGACAATTTCGGGAAGCTTGCCCAGTGCCGCCAGGTTAGAAACCCTCCGTCCGTCATGAAACTTTGTATCCGTCACAGTTAAATCTATATAAGGTTAATGGAAATAATAGACTAATTTATATATATAGTCTTTGCATGTATATGAATTAAACATTTGAATTTTGTTTTAGATCTATATGGACGGGACTTTTAAAACGTGTCCTAGGCCGTTTTATCAATTCTACACCATCCATGGCCTGTACATGGGGCCCTGCCTTTCTGCATGGTCCTCATGAGCGGAAAGACCGAAGCCATGTACCGTAGCGTCCTACGGCACATCAAGCGTCGAGTCCGCCGAGTCACTGGACAAGAGTAGGTTATTGAGTGTCTGTCTGTCTGTCTGTCTGTCTGTCTGTCTGTCTGTCAGTCTGTCAGTCTGTTTGCACATTCACTGTATCCTTAATTGCTTTATATTTTCTGGGAAATAAGAGTAACCCATTTTTCTGTCTGTCTGTCTGTTTCTATCCTTCATCACTCCTGTCATAAATCTACAGATGGATGCCAGACAGAGTGGTGACGGACTTTGAATTGGCAGCAATGAATGCTCTTGAAGCTGAGCTGCCAGGGGTCCGCACCTATGGGTGTTACACGTATTTCCATTTTTGCCAGAGCTTATGGCGGAAAATTCAGGAGCTTGGGTTGTCAGGTCAGTGGCAGTGTATTAACACAACAGCACACAACAAGTTAACGAGTCATTTAAATTAATGTTCCATTCTATTTCCATAAAACATGATCCTGCACCTGCATGCAGGCATAGACTGTTATGTGATCTTTATGAAAGCCTATCAACTTGTCCCAGTACACACAATAATATATCTGGAAAAAATGCACTGTGCCTCCAGGTATTTAGTTTGTTTGATTGATTGAAGTATTTATTAACAGTTTGCAGAATGGTTACATTTTAACTAAAAACGTTATTTCATATTTCTTCACATCTTTTGCAGGTCCATATCGGCTGAACCGTTACTTGAAGAAGTGGATTAGGAAGGCCATGGCCCTTGGTTTCCTGCCGCTGGCCGTTGTCAGGAATAATTTCACTCTCCTGGTGGCGTCCCGAGAGACCAGACGGCTGAGGCGTGTCCACCCACAACTGGACGACTTCATCCAGTACCTGGAGCGCACGTACGTGGGGACAGTGGGGGCAAATGCCACCTTCCCCCCACGCACCTGGAACGTTTTTCTCCGTGGGTCTGACAATAGGACGAACAACCGCGTTGAAGGTAACTAAACTAAAAACTTATTACAAAATAATATTAAACAAAATAATATTACAGATTATCTGTGTATGCTGTATTTACACATATATATGATTGTTTCAGGTTTCCATCACAGATGGAACGCTGCCATGGACCGAACGCACCCCTCCATCTGGGTTTTCATCCGCCGGCTCAAAGATGAGCAGCGCCTGGTGGAGACGGTTTGCGGGATGGCAGACCGCGGTGAGCGCCCACCAACACAGCTCAGAAAATGGAGGAGGCAGGAGGAGAGGCTGAAGAGGCTGAAGAGGCAGTACCGGAGGGATGAGAGGACACTGGAGCAGTACTGGGAGGCAGTGCAGTACCTGATAGTCAGCTTTGAATAGGCCTAATTTTTCGTTGGGTAAGCCTATACTGGTAGCCTATATGGCTTTTTTGTATATGTTCTGTATATATTTAGTAAATTTTACGTTTTTTGTATATTTTCTATATTGCTGACGTTTTTTGTTTGTTTGAGGGAAGGAATTACAGTACCTACCATTAAAATCCTAAAAGATCCCTACCCTACGTGTATGCATGAATGTTATATGTAAAGTTGCCGGTATATGTGAGAGACCACAGCTGAGGGATATGGTATTGAAGCCCATGCATTTTCTATGATTTTATCTTACATGCAAGGTTCTTTGAGGCACCACACTGTTCTCTGCACTCTATTTATGTGATTATTTAACTTGTTGTACAGTTAGAGCTTTGATTGATTGAAGTATTATTCAGTTTGCAGAATGGGTATAGCCTATACATTTCACACTATACAAAGACTGTTGCTATACTTGCTGTGGACGACACACTGACAAAGCATTACACTTGTTTACAAAAGAGTCTACCTTTCCAATTAATCAGGACATTTAGAGACGTAGGCCTATAGGCCTATACACTTCTATAAAATAAAAAACATAAATCATGTTTCACTAGTTGGAATAAACACACCATTGTGGAAAGGTTTAAAGGTTTTATTGAATGAGAGAATGAAGTGATGAGGAGAAGAGTGATGATGAGGAGGAGAGCGAGGCGTGGGTTCCGGGGGGGGTCGCCGACCCTGAAGTCTTTGGGGAGGGGGTCGTGTGGCGGTCATCCCGCGGTACACGTGGGGGCGTGACCGCGTGTCGGTCAGCCCGCGGTACGCTTGGAGGCGTGATCCCCCGTGGGAACTGAGGAGAGATGGAGGAGATGGAGCAGTGGAGATGCTGCTGGTCTTGAGGTGGTGATGGGGATGGTGGCGGGATACGAAAAGCATAGAGGATGCTGGGTTGTATTGGGCGGGTATAAGTAGGCTCAGGTTGATTGTCATGGAGGGCGGAGGATGGCGTGAAGGTATGGTCATGGTGTGTTTCTCCGCCTCCTGAACATCAGTTGTTCCAACTCCATTTCACTAGTTGGAATAAACACACCATTGTGGAAAGGTTTAAAGGTTTTATTGAATGAGAGAATGAAGTGATGAGGAGAAGAGTGATGATGAGGAGGAGAGCGAGGCGTGGGTTCCGGGGAGGGTCGCCGACCCTGAAGTCTTTGGGGAGGGGGTCGTGTGGCGGTCATCCCGCGGTACACGTGGGGGCGTGACCGCGTGTCGGTCAGCCCGCA
The DNA here is from genome assembly GCF_963924005.1 of Protomyctophum bolini. Lineage (NCBI taxonomy): Eukaryota > Metazoa > Chordata > Actinopteri > Myctophiformes > Myctophidae > Protomyctophum > Protomyctophum bolini. The sequence goes on along the minus strand of NC_137877.1, from coordinate 42,508,245 downwards.
GTACGCTTGGAGGCGTGATCCCCAAAAGGACTACGGGGGCGACCACTAGGCCAGGGAGTTGTGGGCCTGCTTGATGTCGTGGAGGGAGGAGCGGATGTAGGTCAGGTATGCCTGGGAAGACCATCTACCTAACAGGCGGACGGTGTGGTCCTGGAGGCCTCGGCTGGCAGCTGTGGAGGCGGCGCCGATGCGGAAGGAGTGGCCGGAAAAGTTTTCTGCAGGGTAGCCTGAGAGGGTGAGGATTTGGCGGAGGTGGAGGAGGAACCAGCCGCGGGTGGCGACGGTTCCGTGTTCGTCGGTGAAGAGGGGGTCCGGGGGGAGAGCGTGCTGGGATTGTCTGAGGCGGACGTGGTTGGCCAGGGATTCGAAGGGACTGGTGGGAGAGTTGAGGCGGAAGAGGTAGATGGGAATTGGGCGATGCTGGGAGGTCTTGCTTCGTTTCAGGGTGAAGACCAGTGTGTCGTGGTCGTGGGAGGTTATGTCAGAGAGGCAGGGGTGGATTGCAGGGTCGAAGTTCCGGTTGGCGGCTGTGAACTCCGAGCAGCGGAGGAAGCCGTAGAAGGCGAGGAGGAACATGGATTCGAGTGTGGAGTTGAGGGTTTGGTTGGCGTAGCCGGATCTGATGGTATGGATGCAGGGGGCCAGGATCTCTATGGTGAGGGGGAGGCGCCGAGGTGGGAGCCGTGGTTCGCAGCGCTGTAATCCTTTGAGTTGGAGAAGGATTTGGGGGTGCTGAGTGAATGGATGGGGTGAACCGGTTAGGAGTTTGGTGAAGAAGCTGATCCCGCAGAGGTAGACACGGATTGTGGAGGAACGGGTGGAGAGGGCAGAGGCGCTGTGGCTGATGTAGGCTGAGAGGGAAAGGAGGTCAAGGGAAGGGAAGGGTAGGTTGTAGCGGAGGTGGAAGGACTGGAAGTTGTTCCACGCTGTCCGGTAGGATGAGAGGGTGGAATCTGCTATGCTCAGCAGGATGGAATGCTGGGACTGGAGGATGAGGTGGTGGAGAGGATGCTCTACGGGAAGGTGATGTCGGAAAATGGAGGGACCGGGACCGGAAGGGGATCGGAGTGAGGGGCCAAGGTCTTGAATTTCTGGAAAAGAAAGCGAGAAAGGGAGTCAGCGATGGCGTTGTGGTGGCCGGGGACATGGGCAGCGCGGAGGAGAAATTGGTGGGTGACTGAGAGCCAGGTTAGGCGGCGCAGGAGGGACATGACGGGGAGTGAGGAGCAGCGGCCTTTATTGATGATGTGGACCACGGCCTGGTTGTCTGTGTGTATGAGAACGCTCTTGCTTGTCCATTCTGTGCCCCACAGGGCTGCGGCGACGACTATGGGGTAGAGTTCGTATAGGGTAGAAGATTGGGTGTGGTCGGGGTCGAGGAGGTGGAGTTCGCCAGGCCAGGGGGAGGAGAACCACCTTCCTGCATAGTAGCCGCCGAAGCCTACTGAGGGGGGCACGTCCGTGAAGAGTTGGAGGTCTTCGGGGGAGGAGACGAAGTCATTATAAAAGAAGGTGATGCCGTTCCAATTTGAGAGGAGGAGGTGCCAGAGGCGCAACTCCATCTGGCAGGGGGAGTCGAAGGTGACTTGGTGGTGAAGGGAAGGGACTGAGGTGGAGAGGTGGAGGAGGTTGGAGATGAAGGAGCGGCCTTGGGGGATGATGCGCATGGCGTAGTTGAGATGGCCGAGTAGGGAGAGGAGCTGTTGCTTGCTGCACTGGGGGAGGTCCATGTAGTTGGAGAGGAGGAGAGTGATGCGGTTGAGCTTGTCGGGGGGCAGGGAGGCTTGGAGTGAGACGGTGTCCAGAGTGATGCCTAGGAATTCAAGGGAGGTGGACGGGCCCTCGGTCTTCTCTAGGGCGAGGGGGACGCCGAGGTCGTTAAAAACGGAGGTGAGAGTGGTGAGGCCGGAAGCGGGGGGTGCGTGAGGGGGGGTGACGACAAGGAAGTCGTCGAGCAGGTGGGTGACGTAGGGGAGCTTGTAGTTGTTGAGGAGGATCCAGCAGAGGGCTTCGGCGAGGGTGTCAAACAGCTTTGGGCTGCTCCTGCAGCCGAAGGTGAGGCGGACGGCGAAATAGTAGGAGTCCTGCCAGAAAACCCCAAAAAGGTTCCAGCTGTCGGGGTGGAGGGGGAGGACTTTGAAAGCCGCGGTGACGTCGGCTTTGGCCAGCTGGGCGCCTTGGCCGGTTCATGGAGTGAGGACGTGAGGACGTGAGGACACGCCAGAGAGCCCCCGACAAACATTTTGAAAAATGAATTAAAATATTCTAATCGCCTGAACCAATGCCAATACAATTGGCTAAATTAAATATACTAACTGTAGTGGGTAATGCCACCCAAGAAAGACGCTTTGAGGAGTGAACATACGAAAATAACGCTGAGAAGCCGCACCGTCGAAATGACTGCTCCGATCAACAAAGCAGATCTAGCCGTCCTAATACGCAATATAATAAGAGAAGAACACCAAGAGGGGCTGACAGCACTTCGCACAGTTATACGTGAGGAAGTGGGCACAGCTATTGACAGCATTCGGCCTCAATTAAAAGCTGTAGAAGACGCTGTCACGGAATGCAAGGGGAAACTCAGCGAGGTGGAGGACGCCGTTTCTAATGTGGACGGACGGGTATCGGACCTGGAGTGTTCTAATATTACACTCCAGGAAGAAAACGACAAACTCAGTGACAAGATCGAACGACTGGAGATGTACAGCAGGAGATTCAATGTACGCGTAGTCGGCTTAAAAAGTGGCATCGAGAAAGGTAATCCCACGGCATTCATGACTAACTTCTTCAAGGAGGCATTCCAGGCCGCGGACCTGCCCTGTGAGCCTCTTGTTGAAATTGCCCACCGAGTTGGACCAAAGACGACTAAAGACAGCAGAACCATGATTGCTAGAATGCAGCGGCTCCAAGTGAAACAAGCGGTGGTACAAATCTCAAAACAAAAAGGTGCTATTAATTTCCACGGGATGAACGTGAGGATATACCCAGACGAGACAGCGGAAGAAACCAAAAGAAGATCCAAGTTCAAGGAAATAAGGAGAAAACTATTCAACGCCAAAGTGAAGACTGGATACAGACAACCGTCACAGCTTCTCATCACTTTCAACGGAAAGACAACAATATTCAAGACCCCGGACGAGGCTGAGACCTTCTATGCAGCCGTGATACAGCCCGCTCTGAGCTATGGACCTGCGCCACCGGCTGAGGATGGCGATGGTAGGCCCGCCGCGCCCGCGGAGGCCGGGGGCGGTGAGCCAGCCCCGCCAACCCTACCCGTTGAGACCAGGGACGACGCGTAACGTAAGCAATGGTGCTGGGTGAGACAACGAGACGTTTTTTTCTGCTGGCAATGTAAGGTAGACCCCTATCGCTCTCACATTGAACGGAGATACATTTACTTATGAAAGAGAGTCAAGAGAGACCATCTATGACTATTGTAAATTCTCCAAAAAATGAACTGATCAGTGACGCAGAGAAGCACATCCGTTACACTGGGGTTTGGGTCTGAATGTCTGTATGTAAATGGATGTCGGGTGGCTCGGGAGCCTCTCAGTAGTGGAAGAGGTCTTTCACTTACAGGAGGATGAAAATAAGGGATTTATATGTTATGTTTACCTTTTTATTTCTTTCCTTTCTGGGGTTTGAGGGTGGGGGGAGGTGGGAGGGAGAGGGGAAGGGGGGAGGGAGGGCAAGGTTCCATGAAGGGAACGACAAGCCAGACAAAGGTATAATTTTTAAAATGAGAGCATCTAAAAAGAATAAAAAACGAAACATGAATCTGCTTATAGTTTGTTTAATAATTTGGGCTGGACTTACCAATGGTTAAGTTAGTTACTGATCTACTAGATGAGAACCAAATACTAAAGGGACCCGAAATGGAACATAATATGTATGATTTAGATGGTGTTGACCCGGAGAGTCATGTTTTCAATTATATTGGGAACACGTGCAAATACTATACTGAAGACCAAGTCAGGGATGATGTTGAACTTGCCAATTCTTTTTCACTTATTCACTTTAATTCTAGAAGCATGTATGCAAACTTTTCAGATATCAGGGACTTTTTAAATACATTCAAGACAAAATTTAAGGTAATTGCTTTATCTGAGACATGGTTGAACGAAAAGAAAGGTCTGGTTGATTTTAATTTGGAGGGCTATGAATTATTTTACGCCAATAGGACTAACAGGAGAGGAGGGGGTGTAGCCTTATTTGTTGATCGTGACCTAAGGTGTACAAGGGTTGAAGATATGACAACTATAATTGATGATTTAATGGAATGTTTATCAGTGGAAATAGAATTAGAAGGGATGAAAAATATTGTTGTCATGTGTGTTTACAGAACACCTGGGTCTAATGTAGAATTGTTCAAAGAAAGACTAGAAGAACTAATGAATGGATTAAATGAAAATAAGACATGTCTAATTTGTGGAGATACCAACATAGATCTAATCAGGGTACTGAATCATAAAGCAACATCAGATTTTCTGGACACATTATATAGTAGAGGGTTCTACCCCTTAATTACCAAGCCCAGTCGAATTACAACAACCAGCGCAACGCTGATTGACAACATTTTTATCAATGTATTAAAGGATGATATTAAGAGTGGGTTAATAATAAATGACATAAGCGATCATTTGCCAGTATTTGTAACGTTCAACAGTCAAATAAAGAGTAGGAGAGAGGAAAATTGTCACAGATATATTAGGATAAGAACGGAGGAATCAATAAATAAATTAAGAAATGACCTATTAAATGAAGAATGGAAAGGAGTGTATGCAGAAGGGATAAATGATGCATATGAGTCATTTCTGAATCGTTTTCTATTCCATTATAATAAACGGTGCCCATTAACACAATGCAGAAATAAGAATAGGTACAATAACAAGCCCTGGTTAACAAAAGGTTTACAAAATGCATGCAAAAAGAAAAACAAACTTTATAGAGATTTTATGAAATTCAGGACAAAGACGGCTGAAAATAAATACAAGGTGTATAAAAATAAACTGGTAATCATAATGAGACAAGCAAAGAAAGAATACTATAACAAAAGGTTAGAAGAAAACAAAAATAATCTTAAAGGTACTTGGAAAATATTAAATCAGGTAATAGGGAATAAAAATACATCCACAGAATTGCCCACTTATTTTATTAATGACAACAAGAGAGTGATAGAAAATATAAATGAAGTGGTGAATGAATTCAATTCTTTTTTTGTTAATGTAGGGCCAAGCCTGGCCAATGCCATTCCACAACATGCTGGGGAAAATGAAAATGATGAAGGGGGAAGTAGAATAATTCAGTCCATGTTTCTGGGAGAAGTGAGTGAAAATGAAATTAAATCAATTGTAGCTAAATCAAAGAACAAAACATCAACCGATTGTGATGGGATAGATATGATCATTGTAAAGAAGACTATTGACTGTATAATTAAACCTCTTAGTTATATCTGTAATCTTTCTTTTAATACAGGAGTTTTCCCCGACAGGATGAAAATGGCAAAGGTTATACCACTTTTTAAAACAGGAAATAAACATGATTTTACTAATTATAGACCAGTGTCGCTGCTTTCCCAGTTTTCAAAAGTGCTTGAAAAACTGTATGGACAAAGATTGGATTCATTTATTGAAAAGAACAACTTACTGAGTGAGAGTCAGTATGGCTTTCGGACCAACCGGTCCACAGCTCTGGCACTCATGAAAATAAACGATGAAATAACAACAGCAATAGACAATCATAAACACACAATAGGGGTCTTTATTGACCTCAAAAAAGCGTTCGACACAATTGATCATACTATTTTAATATCCAAATTAAATAATTATGGGGTGAGAGGTGTAGTGCTAGATTGGTTGATCAGTTACCTTCACAACAGACAACAATATGTACAGTTGGGGGATCTTAAATCTGATTATAATACCCCACACTCAAGCCTCATATTATGAGGCTTGAGTGTGGGGTACCGCAGGGCTCGGTCTTGGGACCCAAACTTTTTATTTTGTACATCAATGATATTTGTGAAGTGTCAAAGTTAATGCAGTTTGTTTTGTTTGCAGACGACACTAATTTATTTTGTTCCGGGGATAACTTAAAAAAGGTAGCAGAAAGTATTACAAGTGAAATGGATAAATTAAAAAAATGGTTTAATAAAAATAAGTTATCATTGAATTTGAAGAAAACCAAGTTTATGATTTTCTCTAATAGGAAAAAGGATGAAATTACTCTCTCTATAGATGGAGTGAATATTGAAAGAGTGAATGAATTTAGGTTTTTGGGTGTTATATTAGATGAGAAATTATCATGGAAAAATCATATAGCATATATAAAAGCCAAGGTGGCAAAAAGTATTTTTATTTTGAACAAAGTAAAATATGATTTGGATACGAATTTATTGAGGATGTTGTATTGTACACTGGTTTTACCATATTTTATTTACTGTCTGGAAGTATGGGGCAACTCATTCAAGAGTAATATGACTCCCTTGATAATGTTACAAAAAAGAGCGTTAAGAATCATGTATAAAGAAGACTTCAGAGCACACACCAATAGGCTTTTTATGTTATCAGGTGTTTTAAAAATCATGGATTTGGTTGAATTACGTACATTATTGGTGGTGTTTAGAGCGAAAAACAGATCATTACCAATACAGTTACAGAAGTCATTTGTGTTTAGCTCAGAGGATGAGAACCACAGAAGAAGACATGATTTTAAACATCTGTTCGCCCGGACTACACTAAAACAAATGTGCACTTCTGTCACAGGTATAAAATTATGGAATTCACAAAACCAGGAGTTGAAGAGTTGTACAACAGTGTTTCAGTTTAAGAAAGTGTTTAAAAAGGAAAAAATGTTAAAATATGAACGAGAAGGTTAGATAAGTGTTATTTTGTTCCCTTAGCGTTGTTTTGTTTTGTTTTTGTTTGTTCTCTTGTTGAGCTCTATGTTATTTCGTCTTGTTGTTCTCTTTTTTAGGGTTAGGGTGAGGGTTAGGGTTAGGGTTTAGTTGTTAGTTGTTTTATTTTTTTATTTTGATAGGGGCAGGTATAAATAAGATTTATCTTCTTCCTGCTCCTTTTCTTTTCAGTTTTGGAATATGTAAAAAAAATAATATGTAAAATGAATATAAGTATGTAAAAACCAAACTGAAATGAAATAAATAAATATGAAATGAAATGAAATGAAATGAGACGGATGAGGAGTATGTGGGGCTGGGGATGAGGCTGTTGATGCTGGGGGTGGGGGTGCCGTGGGGGGATGAGAGGTCGAGGATGATCCTCTTTTTTCCGGAGTATTTCCGGGTGGCGATGCCGAGGGGGCTGATGCGGTAGATGGGGAATGGTGGGGTGGAAAATGGGCCGATCATGAAACCGTTTTTTACTTCTTTTGTGAGCAGGGTGGTGACGGAGTCGGGGTCGGTGATGGCGGACTGGAGGTTTTGGCAGGTGTGGCTGTTTGTGGGGAGGGTGATGAGGCCGGGGGAGAAGCCGTAGTTCAAGCCTCCGAGGAGGAAGCAGGCGGTTGCGGGGTCTGGGTGGCGTGAGAGGGCGGCGGCCAGGGCTGGGATGTTGATGGGGGTGGAGAGGTGCCGGGATAGTCAGCTGGGTTTGGAAGGATTGGTGGGGTGTTGGGGGCAGGTGATGCGGGCATGGGCGCCCCCGCAGTGGGTGCAGACGTGGAGCATCTTACAAACGGCGGCGGCGCACCCTTTGCTGTTGAAATTATTGCATATTGCTTCCGTGCCGCAGTAGAGGACAGGGCGGCCCAACCTGTCGGTGGACTGGTTGGAAGCTGGGTATTGGGGGGGTCGTTGCGGGGGCGGGGCGGCGTTGATGGCGAGGAGGGAGGGAACGCTGAGAGCTGGTCTGGTGGTGGGTCTGATGGTGGGTCTGGTGGTGGGTTTGGTGGTGGGTTTGGCGGCGGCGTGGACCTGCTGGCTGGCGGCTGAGTACTGGCTGGCGGCGGAGGTGCGTGGGGCGGCGTGGATGCACTGGCTGGCGGGGTGGGTGGGGTTGCCGCACAAGTTGCAGGTGATGGCGAGCCTTCCTGCAAAGATTCGGCAATACATTTCTAGGTCCAGTTGGCCCCAGTAGGTGGCGGTATTGAGCTGGTTGAGCCTTGCTGCGGCGGTGGCGGAGAATTGGCGGTGGTACTCTAAGAAGAGTGAGCCGCCAAACCTCACTGCCAGGTCGAGGATGAGGGTGAGGTAGTCATCCAGCTCCTGGCGCCGGGCTGGGTAGGTGGAACAGATGACGTCTCTGTAGAGGGAAAATGCCAGGCCGAACTCGGTGACGGTGAGGATGGCGGAGCGTGAAGGGGTGGGGTTGCGGAGTTGGATGGCGAGGTCTCCGCATTCGATTATGCGGGACTCTGTGTTGGTGGTGGAGGGGCGGAGGAGGGTGGCTAGGTCAATGTCGTTACCTAGGAGGATCTGGTTCCGGAGGGTGGCGCCGATGATCTGGGGATTTCTTGCTGGGGCATTGGGCGGGACGACTGCTGGGGTTGCTGTGGAGAGAGAGAAGTTGGGAGGACGGGGGGGGAGAGGGTAGGAGGAGTCGGAAAGGACGCTGGGAGGAGTCAGCGTGGGGTGGTAGGTGGCCGGGAGGGGCGGGTAGGCGGGTGAGGCCTGTGGGAAGGCAGAAAAAGCCAGCGGGATGGTGGGCGGAGCCTGGGGAGGGTGGGCCGGGAGGGGAGGGTAGGCGGGTGAGGCCTGTGGGAAGGCAGAAAAAGTCAGCGGGAAGGTGGGCGGAGCCTCGGCGGGGGAAACCTGAGGGATGGTGGGCGGAGCCTGGGGAGGGGGGGCCGGGGAGGGCGGGTAGGCGGGTGAAGCCTGTGGGAAGGCAGGAGAGGCCCGAGGGAGGTTGGGAGCCTCGGCGGAGGCCTGAATCAACGCAGCCACGAGAGCTGCGATGGATGGGGGGATGGGAGGAATTTGAGTGGGGGGAGGGGGGGGTGGTTGGGGGAAGGTGTGGCCTGCGCGGCGGCGGAGGTCAGGAGGGAAAGGAGGGACGTGAGGATGTGGGGGGCGGGCACTGGGGGGGTTTCGCTGATTGGAGGAATTGTGATGGCGGGGGGGAGGGAGCTTGAGCTTGTTGGAATTGCACTGTTTGAGAAAGGTGGAAAGAAATGAGGTAGGAATGGAGGGGAGGGGGGAAAGGGGGGGGGGGGGGGAGTTAGAGGAAGCCAGCGTTGGGTGACCACACTATGTAACTTAATGCTTGGAAATCAATTACGATTAATTAATTCGAGCAGAAAGTAATCTGAATATAATGCAAGGCTCCCAACGCGGGCAGTGTTGGGTAACTAACACTGCGTAACTCAATGCTTGTAAACCAACCAAGATCAATTAATTAAGCAGGAAGTAATCTGAATGTAATGCAAGACACCCAACACCGGGCAGTGTTGGGCAACCAACACTATAACTCAATGCTTGTAAATTGACCACAATTAATTAAACAAGCGAAAAGTAACGCAATATAATGTAAATACCCAACACTGGAGGTGGGGGGGGGGAGAGAGGTTGAGACGGCACGGGACCGCTTGGGCCGGCGGGTGACGTCATGGGTGGCGGCCGCGCTGGGAGCGCACCTCGTGACGTCATCGGTGGGCGGGTTTGGGAAAGTTGAGGAAGTTGAGGGAGTTGTTGCGGTGTTGTTGTTGTTGTTGTTGCTGTCCATGGTGCTGTCGCAGAAAAGTTTAAACAAGCCGGCCTTGTTGGTGGAGCGGGTGAAAGGGACGTTGAGCAGGCGGAGCTGCCTATGTAGTCCTACTACCGTCCAGTCTGAGATGGCGGGTTGAGGCGGGCTTGGGTTGCTGGGAGGTTGCGTGGTGGCGGGGCTGCGAGTGGCGGTGAGGACGCGCCTGGCGTGCTGGGTCGTCTGGATGGGTGGAGGGAGGGTTGGTGCCGGTAGTTGGTTGCGGGTCTCGCGACCCTTCTTCTTTTCTGCGCGAAGCCTTCGGATGCGGGCTTGAAAGCGGCTCCGGATGCGGCTTTGCCTGGATGGCTGGGAGGCGGCGGCCTGGGGGGCTGTGGTGGGACGGCTGTCTGCGTCGCTGGACGAGGCAGTGTCCGAGATGAGCGTTGGGCTCCCTTGGATGCCCTCGGGGAGATCGGGGTCGTCGCCCGAGGTGGAAAGATCCATGGTAGGTGTCAGGTGAGCCGGTTGCTGGTTTGAGTGTTTGCTGGTTTTTTTCTTCACTTGTCATATGTGGTGTACGAGCGGTTTAGCGAGTACGAGCGTTCATACGAAAAGCATAGAGGATGCTGGGTTGTATTGGGCGGGTATAAGTAGGCTCAGGTTGATTGTCATGGAGGGCGGAGGATGGCGTGAAGGTATGGTCATGGTGTGTTTCTCCGCCTCCTGAACATCAGTTGTTCCAACTCCATAAGGAGGGAAATGTACAGAAACGGGGGGGGGGGGGGGCTTAAGTAAGTATGTCATGATCTTATTCGGTTTCTTTGGCCTGCTACAGAAAATGCCCCCTAACTTCTGCTCAGCCTTATTCATGATGAGTGCGTAATTGTGCGTCTCCACCTGCATGTGAAAAATAGCACAAAATAAGAATGCGTAAAAAACAGGCTTATCACTGACCCATATGCCGTGGATATGGGGGATTTGTGTGTTTTAGGAAATGGGCTGTGCATGCATCATTTTACGCCTATTATTTTTGTGTGTGTGTGTGTGTGTGTGTGTGTGTGTGTGTGTGTGTGTGTGTGTGTGTGTGTGTGTGTGTGTGTGTGTGTGTGTGTTCGATGGATGAGCGCGCCATGCAAGCCCGACAGTTCGTTATGGTACAGAGTCAGAGATACTTGTATATATAATATACAATTGTAATAAATAATCATTATTGGTTTATTATTGGTTTGAATTATCAGTTCAGTTCAGTTTATTTATTTATTAAGGTAATGTTGACACATGGGGAGGGGGGTCTGAATGAAATCATATATTCAGATGTGCGTGTTGTGTGCAGAGAGAGAGAGGTGCGCCGTGCAAGCCCCGACAGTTCAATATAAAGATAATCGGTTTATTATTATTATTTATTATTGTATATATATATATATATATACATCCCGTGTCGGAATGGCGTGTGCAGAGGGGGAGGGGTTGAGAGAGGTGCGCCGTGCAAGCCCCGACAGTTCATTATAAAGATAATCGGTTTATTATTATTATTTATTATGTGTTATATATATATATATATATATATATATATATTTATACATATATATATATATATATATATATATATATATCCCGTGTCGGAATGGCGGGATTATGTCCTGTGTCGGAATGGCGGGACTCTTCCAAGAAATGTAAAGTACCGCCATTCCGACAATTAGACGTCAATGTCGGAATGGCGGTATGTCGGAATGGGAGGCGGTTAGTGGTTACCAGTCTGGTTGACTAGGATGGTATATGTTTGGCTCGCCTATTTTAGACCCCAGGGTATTAAAACTAGACTACACAACTGACTATATCCACTTCAACCCTGTGTATAATTTTGCTTGGGGTTTTAGTGGGAAATATGAATTGACTGATTTGTACATTGTTTCATTATTTTAAGCCTTCCATAGTGCTATTTGTTAAATTGTCCTACTGCCCTGCTGAGTTAAAAGTTTTGTGTTTTTGTCGCATTCTTAAGCCAATAATTTGATGCCCGGTTCATCGGTCAGTAGGAGACTACCAGAGACAAAGTTTTGGCCTAGGAATGGTGTGTGTGTCACAGTGCAAAGGCAGGAGCTTTAGGACCCAATAGCAGACAGATAGGCGCAGGCAGATGAGCTTCAATGCAAGGTTTTTATTTATTAAAAAAACCCTTGCCACAAGGAACTTGAAGTTCAATCATGGATACACGAGGAGAACACTACTGACATAAAGTGACGAACTAGCAAGGGAACTGAACAAACAGGTGAGTAAAAATAGACAGACTAACTAGGCACAGGTGAAACAAAACTCAAAATCAAGACAGGGATTGGCTGGGGGGGGACACAGGTGGAAAACTACGACTAATCACAATACAGGTTAGACAAGGCAGGTACAGAACTACAGGGGCAGACAGGAAGGCACAAAACAATACTAGAAAATAAAAGATACACAAGTTAAAGGTGAAACTCAAACTGGAACTAAGACACAGGGAAAACACAAAACTACAATATCACAGGAACACAACAGAAGGGTAAAACAAAAACCAAGAACAGGGTACACAAGAAAACATTACACACTGTCACGGACCGTGACAGTTTGTAATTGATAGAAAATACTGTAACTATCTTTTTGGGTGAACTACTCATTTAACACCTGAAGGCTTGACATTATGGCTTGTCCTGTTGTCTGGGACAATTAAGTAATAAATCTTTTCTGGTTTCACATTTTCTGTGACATTCCTAGCAGCCAACAATACTGTCCTGCATCATTGTCTGGCTTTCCAATGAATTACCTTTCCAACATTTTTAAGGGCCATTATAATCCACCACTCCTGAATGAAGTGCCTGGTGCTGGGAGTCTGGTGGAACGCACAGGTCTTGGGCCTGGTGAGAGCAGGAGTGGACCTGGTGAGACGTAGGAGGGTCCCGGACAGGAGTCAACCCACAGAGCCTAGTCCTTCCACATGCCAGAATCTGGTTCTCCCAGTCCTGGCAGAGTAGTTCCGGAGCAACGGATTGTGTGGCCCTGGTTTTTCCCTATTGGGACTGATTGAGGGTAGCTACTGGGACGTAAGTCGGGACTTGATCACCCCGGCTGGGTCACCTGAGTGAGGGGTATGATGTTCGAGAGACCCGAAACCCCGATGACCTTGGGATACATCACTGAGGATACGTCCCAGGTGCATGCATGCAATGTTTTTTAGTTATAGTCCTAGAATGTCTGTGATCTTACATAGCAAGGTCATTGCAAAATTACTGTAAAATGACTGAATCAGACTGAATCATTTACTCTATCCTATTTCCTCCCCCAAAGGAAGGGTATTGTCACGTGAACCCCCAGGGCGTTCACCACGTGATTTTGTAGGAGCCCCAGACGACAGTGAAGTGTCGATTTAAGAACTTTTAAGACCTTTTTAACAAAGAAAAACAACAAAAAAGATAGAAAAGAAAGACCACAACGCCATCAAAAGTAATGTAAATGTAAAACTGGTGAAACATTGGCCACATTGTCAAATAATATAAGAAAGAGCCAAAGAGGCAAAAGTTGTGAAAATAGCAGATCTACAAGCTCATAATGCCTTACAAGGCGTACGTTGTGAGCTTGTAGATCTGCTATTAACCGAGTAAAACTAAATGTAATGCCTCAGTGTAATGCCTCAACTACTACAAGTGCTTTAGGGTGGGGGGGGTCCCTGGTTCGAATATGATTAATTTGGGGGGTCCCAAGTTCGAATATGATTAATTTGGGGATGTCCCAAGTTCGAATATGATTAATTTGGTGCGGTCCCCAGTTCAAATAGGATAATTTTTTGGGGGTTGCCACTTGCCAGTTCCAATATGATTATTTAGGGTGGTCCCCAGTTACAATAATTATGATTATTTTGGGGGGGTTAAAGGTTAAAGAAATGATGACGTCATCAGTGATATCGTCATCATAACCAAGTAATTGTCCTTTAAACTGAATTGTCAAATAGACAGAACACCATTTAGCAACGCTTTTGCTACGCTGTAGTTAGTTGGAAGACAGACATGCGGCGTCGTGGCTCGTGAGATGTTCCACTGGAGGGTACACCTGAAGGGAGGGCCAGAGATAGGGCTCCATGCTGCTGCAGCAGTACGGCGCAAGGTCTACTCCTTTGGAGGGTACAGCAACAAGGACAACGTGGATCAGATCGGCGTGCACATCTTCAACACAGAGTCTCTACACTGGGTGAAGTTGCTCCCCGTGGTGGAAAATGGAAGAGGAGAACGTCCCCTCGAGGTTCCCTGCTTTTGCTGTCTCCACTCAGCTGTGCCCATAGGGGACATGATCTACATCTGGGGCGGGATTCCTTACGGCAACGTGCTTTACGCGTTTGACGTCGACACTCGCCGATGGTTCAGGCCCGCGGTTTCTGGGATTTTGCCCGAGGCAAGAAGGGACCACTCAGCATGTGCCTTGGGGAAGGTCATGTATATCTATGGAGGACATAACGTCCAGCAGACTGGATGGACTAATGTCATCTACGGGTTGGACACCACCACAATGGTCTGGTCCTTAATCAACGCTAGCGGCACGCCGCCACCTGCTTCGTCATGTCACTCTGCCACCATCATCGGAACAAAGATGTTTGTATTTGGGGGCCGGGGGAACCTTGGGGCCCTCTACAACAACCTCACAATGTTTGACACAGAGACCAACTACTGGCTGAGTATACCTTCTGCACAGCTTCTTCCAGAACGACGCTATGGTCATTCAGCTTTCACCTACAATTCTGAGCTGTACATATTTGGTGGCAGCAACTTCAATGACCAGGACTTCAATGATCTGTGGAAATTCAGCCCAGAAACCTTCTCCTGGATGAAGAAGGTCGAGCCCAAAGGGAAATGTCCGTCTCAGAGGCTTAGGATGTGCTGCTGCATGGTGGAAGATTGTATCATATTGTTTGGAGGACTCAACACACCCAATGACCTGCACATCTTAGACTTAAGTCCCAGTCTGAAGACATTATGCCAGCTAGCTGTTATTCAGTATGGTCTGGAGCAGTCGGGACTCACACATGACATCAGGTGGGAACTGGCATCCATGACTGCCAACAGCAACTGGAAGAATAATAATTAAACAAATAGTCGAAGGAGGAGTGTGATCTTTTTTTTCTTTTCTTTTTTGAAAAGCCCCTCCTATATACAACTTTAATGTTTGTCTTTCAACGATGCTTGTTTAAGAATACGCTATAGACAATAAAAACAAATGTAATGTTTGTTTTGATGACTCAATTGATGTTTTTCATGAAGAAGTATATACATTTTTTATTGGATGATGTACGACGACAAGAGCGCCCCTCACTTCACATGGGTGTGATTTTTATATTTTATGCACTGTATACTGCAACTCCATCCATCCAGCCATCTTCAGCAGCTTATCCGTAGTCAGGTTGCGGGGGCAACAGCTCCACCAGAGAGCCTCAGACTTCCCTCTCCAGAGAAACATTAGTAACTTCCTCCTGGGGATCCCGAGGTCTCCCGGGGGTCTCCTCCCAGTGGGACGTGCATCGTGGACCTCCTTATGGAGACGCTAGAGAGGCATCCTAACCAGATGCCCGAACCACCTAAGCTGGCTCTTTTCCAGGCGAAGAAGCAGTGACTCTCCTCCGGGTCTCTCTCGCGTGACTTAACTTCTCACCCTCAGGGAGATGCCAACCACCTGTCGGAGAACTCATTTCGGCTGCTTGTTTTCGCGATTTAGTGACCTTATTATTTCGGTCATGACCATATAGGTCAGAGTATGTAAACAGAGAGCTTTGCCTTCGGGCTCAGCTCTCTTTTCATCACAACAGTGCGGTACAGACGTACAGCGACTGCAATACCGCCCCTGCCACTCCGATTCTCTGGCTGATCTCCTTCTCCGTCCTCCCCTACTCGGGAACAAGACACTGAGATACTTAAACTGTACCTGGGGTAATGTCTCTGCAATATTGCAACTGGACATGTGAAATATCAGATCCTCAATAAAAAAAAAATGAAAAAATACAATTATTTTATTTTATGTTGGTGGGATTGCTTTGAGATTGTAATGGACAATAAAGTGTTTCACCATTCTGATTGAAACCAGATGGAAGGGCTGTATCATCCAAGCTGTCCAGACTCCAGAGTGACCAATGTTTTGACTCATCTAATGTTCTATTATAGAACATGATGATGAAAATGTTCATATTATAACGTGATACTGATTATTTCTTCTTTTCGTGCCAAGCAATACGCTTCTGTACAATATAAAATAAAAAGCCCAGTGGACAGAAACAAAGAGGAAGTTACTATCTGTCTGTGGTCTATCTGACATAATAAAATGTTTTTTTGTAAGAAGAAAAATCCTTTAATTAAAGATAATAAGTTGGAAACTCGAGTCCTCCATCGATGCGATGGAGGACTCGAAGAGAGATGTATAGAACTTATATACTTATAAGTGCAATATGACATGATCGGCAGTTTAATTTAATGTATGGGCAATTTGGTGTCCTATCACCCTGTGAGTATAATGTGCAATCATGTAATATAGCTCAGAAATGACTTGATGTGCTGACCAAAGTATCTGGCTACTTTTGGACATGGACCACTATTCTAAACTGGCTAACTTGGCAAGCCTCACTCGTAGTCGTTTGTATGTATTTTATTTCATGAATTAAATAATTTTCACACAAAAAAACATCTCAGAAACTACATGTGCTGCTTTAGGGGGATGTAAATAAATGACTGTAGTGCTATAATTTACACAGCAGAGGGAGCTACGGTATTTATATAAGAGTCAA
>NC_137877.1:42399272-42491617 GCF_963924005.1 Protomyctophum bolini | reverse complement strand
CAAGCCCCGACAGTTCAATATAAAGATAATCGGTTTATTATTATTATTTATTATTGTATATATATATATATATATACATCCCGTGTCGGAATGGCGTGTGCAGAGGGGGAGGGGTTGAGAGAGGTGCGCCGTGCAAGCCCCGACAGTTCATTATAAAGATAATCGGTTTATTATTATTATTTATTATGTGTTATATATATATATATATATATATATATATATTTATACATATATATATATATATATATATATATATATATCCCGTGTCGGAATGGCGGGATTATGTCCTGTGTCGGAATGGCGGGACTCTTCCAAGAAATGTAAAGTACCGCCATTCCGACAATTAGACGTCAATGTCGGAATGGCGGTATGTCGGAATGGGAGGCGGTTAGTGGTTACCAGTCTGGTTGACTAGGATGGTATATGTTTGGCTCGCCTATTTTAGACCCCAGGGTATTAAAACTAGACTACACAACTGACTATATCCACTTCAACCCTGTGTATAATTTTGCTTGGGGTTTTAGTGGGAAATATGAATTGACTGATTTGTACATTGTTTCATTATTTTAAGCCTTCCATAGTGCTATTTGTTAAATTGTCCTACTGCCCTGCTGAGTTAAAAGTTTTGTGTTTTTGTCGCATTCTTAAGCCAATAATTTGATGCCCGGTTCATCGGTCAGTAGGAGACTACCAGAGACAAAGTTTTGGCCTAGGAATGGTGTGTGTGTCACAGTGCAAAGGCAGGAGCTTTAGGACCCAATAGCAGACAGATAGGCGCAGGCAGATGAGCTTCAATGCAAGGTTTTTATTTATTAAAAAAACCCTTGCCACAAGGAACTTGAAGTTCAATCATGGATACACGAGGAGAACACTACTGACATAAAGTGACGAACTAGCAAGGGAACTGAACAAACAGGTGAGTAAAAATAGACAGACTAACTAGGCACAGGTGAAACAAAACTCAAAATCAAGACAGGGATTGGCTGGGGGGGGACACAGGTGGAAAACTACGACTAATCACAATACAGGTTAGACAAGGCAGGTACAGAACTACAGGGGCAGACAGGAAGGCACAAAACAATACTAGAAAATAAAAGATACACAAGTTAAAGGTGAAACTCAAACTGGAACTAAGACACAGGGAAAACACAAAACTACAATATCACAGGAACACAACAGAAGGGTAAAACAAAAACCAAGAACAGGGTACACAAGAAAACATTACACACTGTCACGGACCGTGACAGTTTGTAATTGATAGAAAATACTGTAACTATCTTTTTGGGTGAACTACTCATTTAACACCTGAAGGCTTGACATTATGGCTTGTCCTGTTGTCTGGGACAATTAAGTAATAAATCTTTTCTGGTTTCACATTTTCTGTGACATTCCTAGCAGCCAACAATACTGTCCTGCATCATTGTCTGGCTTTCCAATGAATTACCTTTCCAACATTTTTAAGGGCCATTATAATCCACCACTCCTGAATGAAGTGCCTGGTGCTGGGAGTCTGGTGGAACGCACAGGTCTTGGGCCTGGTGAGAGCAGGAGTGGACCTGGTGAGACGTAGGAGGGTCCCGGACAGGAGTCAACCCACAGAGCCTAGTCCTTCCACATGCCAGAATCTGGTTCTCCCAGTCCTGGCAGAGTAGTTCCGGAGCAACGGATTGTGTGGCCCTGGTTTTTCCCTATTGGGACTGATTGAGGGTAGCTACTGGGACGTAAGTCGGGACTTGATCACCCCGGCTGGGTCACCTGAGTGAGGGGTATGATGTTCGAGAGACCCGAAACCCCGATGACCTTGGGATACATCACTGAGGATACGTCCCAGGTGCATGCATGCAATGTTTTTTAGTTATAGTCCTAGAATGTCTGTGATCTTACATAGCAAGGTCATTGCAAAATTACTGTAAAATGACTGAATCAGACTGAATCATTTACTCTATCCTATTTCCTCCCCCAAAGGAAGGGTATTGTCACGTGAACCCCCAGGGCGTTCACCACGTGATTTTGTAGGAGCCCCAGACGACAGTGAAGTGTCGATTTAAGAACTTTTAAGACCTTTTTAACAAAGAAAAACAACAAAAAAGATAGAAAAGAAAGACCACAACGCCATCAAAAGTAATGTAAATGTAAAACTGGTGAAACATTGGCCACATTGTCAAATAATATAAGAAAGAGCCAAAGAGGCAAAAGTTGTGAAAATAGCAGATCTACAAGCTCATAATGCCTTACAAGGCGTACGTTGTGAGCTTGTAGATCTGCTATTAACCGAGTAAAACTAAATGTAATGCCTCAGTGTAATGCCTCAACTACTACAAGTGCTTTAGGGTGGGGGGGGTCCCTGGTTCGAATATGATTAATTTGGGGGGTCCCAAGTTCGAATATGATTAATTTGGGGATGTCCCAAGTTCGAATATGATTAATTTGGTGCGGTCCCCAGTTCAAATAGGATAATTTTTTGGGGGTTGCCACTTGCCAGTTCCAATATGATTATTTAGGGTGGTCCCCAGTTACAATAATTATGATTATTTTGGGGGGGTTAAAGGTTAAAGAAATGATGACGTCATCAGTGATATCGTCATCATAACCAAGTAATTGTCCTTTAAACTGAATTGTCAAATAGACAGAACACCATTTAGCAACGCTTTTGCTACGCTGTAGTTAGTTGGAAGACAGACATGCGGCGTCGTGGCTCGTGAGATGTTCCACTGGAGGGTACACCTGAAGGGAGGGCCAGAGATAGGGCTCCATGCTGCTGCAGCAGTACGGCGCAAGGTCTACTCCTTTGGAGGGTACAGCAACAAGGACAACGTGGATCAGATCGGCGTGCACATCTTCAACACAGAGTCTCTACACTGGGTGAAGTTGCTCCCCGTGGTGGAAAATGGAAGAGGAGAACGTCCCCTCGAGGTTCCCTGCTTTTGCTGTCTCCACTCAGCTGTGCCCATAGGGGACATGATCTACATCTGGGGCGGGATTCCTTACGGCAACGTGCTTTACGCGTTTGACGTCGACACTCGCCGATGGTTCAGGCCCGCGGTTTCTGGGATTTTGCCCGAGGCAAGAAGGGACCACTCAGCATGTGCCTTGGGGAAGGTCATGTATATCTATGGAGGACATAACGTCCAGCAGACTGGATGGACTAATGTCATCTACGGGTTGGACACCACCACAATGGTCTGGTCCTTAATCAACGCTAGCGGCACGCCGCCACCTGCTTCGTCATGTCACTCTGCCACCATCATCGGAACAAAGATGTTTGTATTTGGGGGCCGGGGGAACCTTGGGGCCCTCTACAACAACCTCACAATGTTTGACACAGAGACCAACTACTGGCTGAGTATACCTTCTGCACAGCTTCTTCCAGAACGACGCTATGGTCATTCAGCTTTCACCTACAATTCTGAGCTGTACATATTTGGTGGCAGCAACTTCAATGACCAGGACTTCAATGATCTGTGGAAATTCAGCCCAGAAACCTTCTCCTGGATGAAGAAGGTCGAGCCCAAAGGGAAATGTCCGTCTCAGAGGCTTAGGATGTGCTGCTGCATGGTGGAAGATTGTATCATATTGTTTGGAGGACTCAACACACCCAATGACCTGCACATCTTAGACTTAAGTCCCAGTCTGAAGACATTATGCCAGCTAGCTGTTATTCAGTATGGTCTGGAGCAGTCGGGACTCACACATGACATCAGGTGGGAACTGGCATCCATGACTGCCAACAGCAACTGGAAGAATAATAATTAAACAAATAGTCGAAGGAGGAGTGTGATCTTTTTTTTCTTTTCTTTTTTGAAAAGCCCCTCCTATATACAACTTTAATGTTTGTCTTTCAACGATGCTTGTTTAAGAATACGCTATAGACAATAAAAACAAATGTAATGTTTGTTTTGATGACTCAATTGATGTTTTTCATGAAGAAGTATATACATTTTTTATTGGATGATGTACGACGACAAGAGCGCCCCTCACTTCACATGGGTGTGATTTTTATATTTTATGCACTGTATACTGCAACTCCATCCATCCAGCCATCTTCAGCAGCTTATCCGTAGTCAGGTTGCGGGGGCAACAGCTCCACCAGAGAGCCTCAGACTTCCCTCTCCAGAGAAACATTAGTAACTTCCTCCTGGGGATCCCGAGGTCTCCCGGGGGTCTCCTCCCAGTGGGACGTGCATCGTGGACCTCCTTATGGAGACGCTAGAGAGGCATCCTAACCAGATGCCCGAACCACCTAAGCTGGCTCTTTTCCAGGCGAAGAAGCAGTGACTCTCCTCCGGGTCTCTCTCGCGTGACTTAACTTCTCACCCTCAGGGAGATGCCAACCACCTGTCGGAGAACTCATTTCGGCTGCTTGTTTTCGCGATTTAGTGACCTTATTATTTCGGTCATGACCATATAGGTCAGAGTATGTAAACAGAGAGCTTTGCCTTCGGGCTCAGCTCTCTTTTCATCACAACAGTGCGGTACAGACGTACAGCGACTGCAATACCGCCCCTGCCACTCCGATTCTCTGGCTGATCTCCTTCTCCGTCCTCCCCTACTCGGGAACAAGACACTGAGATACTTAAACTGTACCTGGGGTAATGTCTCTGCAATATTGCAACTGGACATGTGAAATATCAGATCCTCAATAAAAAAAAAATGAAAAAATACAATTATTTTATTTTATGTTGGTGGGATTGCTTTGAGATTGTAATGGACAATAAAGTGTTTCACCATTCTGATTGAAACCAGATGGAAGGGCTGTATCATCCAAGCTGTCCAGACTCCAGAGTGACCAATGTTTTGACTCATCTAATGTTCTATTATAGAACATGATGATGAAAATGTTCATATTATAACGTGATACTGATTATTTCTTCTTTTCGTGCCAAGCAATACGCTTCTGTACAATATAAAATAAAAAGCCCAGTGGACAGAAACAAAGAGGAAGTTACTATCTGTCTGTGGTCTATCTGACATAATAAAATGTTTTTTTGTAAGAAGAAAAATCCTTTAATTAAAGATAATAAGTTGGAAACTCGAGTCCTCCATCGATGCGATGGAGGACTCGAAGAGAGATGTATAGAACTTATATACTTATAAGTGCAATATGACATGATCGGCAGTTTAATTTAATGTATGGGCAATTTGGTGTCCTATCACCCTGTGAGTATAATGTGCAATCATGTAATATAGCTCAGAAATGACTTGATGTGCTGACCAAAGTATCTGGCTACTTTTGGACATGGACCACTATTCTAAACTGGCTAACTTGGCAAGCCTCACTCGTAGTCGTTTGTATGTATTTTATTTCATGAATTAAATAATTTTCACACAAAAAAACATCTCAGAAACTACATGTGCTGCTTTAGGGGGATGTAAATAAATGACTGTAGTGCTATAATTTACACAGCAGAGGGAGCTACGGTATTTATATAAGAGTCAAGACGAGACCTAAGTTGTAACTGCAGACGTGCCATTTGAGAAAAAAAGAAAAGAAAAGAAAAAAGATTTACACAGTTGACAACCAAGGCTCAAGGACACATCACACATGACATTATCCTGGAGTATAAATCAGACAAAGAGCAGAGACATGCGCACGGTCGCACGCACACGCGCACACACACACACACACACACACACGTGAGCAGAAGCAGATTGGCTGATGATGAGATAGTTGAGACAGGTGTGCAGCATAAAATTAGTTATTTTAAGATGAAATTGTTTTTTTTAAGTGATCAAACTAGCAATATAATACATGTTTAGAAGCATCTTCCAGAAACATTAATGGTCTCAGAAATGTCATGATTTCATTCTTCAGCTTCGTGGACAAAAACACAATTTAGCCTACTTTTATTTTTGCTTTATTCCTAGCCCTGAAACATATGACTGTCATGAAGTACGAGCGTCGAACCATGGCTACTTTATTCCATGCATATGTATGGATAACTTAGTTAAAAACGGCAGAGAATGTGGATTTTCAGGCTGTGTCCCAAGTAAGTTTGTCTGGAACAGCCACTAATGAAATGTCAAGAGAGCTACCATTGTGAACCGATTTGGGTTACTTTAATGATCTTATACTGATGGAATTCATTGTTCCACTGCTGATCTGACCCCTGCATGGATGTGTAGTTAGCAGAGATACAGTATGAGTTGATTCTAATTTTTATTAAATAGCTTGACATACAGGTATCAAGTCGGGCTAAACGGGCTGATACCAGTTTAGAATAAGCTATTGGTGTTGATAATGACACTCAATTCTATTACGAAACCAAAAAATATGAACTTTTACGAAGATTCTAATTAATTGAGATGGACCTGTATATGATGAATTTATACTTTTATCAAGTTTGAGGAATGTCCTATAAAGACAGGCTCTTTTTTCCCCTTTCCCACAGAAGCGCAAGATGTCTTCAGCCGCCTCTTCCTCCTCCTCCTCCTCCTCCAACAGCACCGTCCAGCAGGGCGCCCGGCCACTCCCTGCTTGGCTGGAACCCCTGCTGGAGTGTGCCGTGTGCCTGGAGCAGAACGACAGGACGGCCAAGGCATGTATTAAAGATCTCATCATCATCATCATTTTTCATCATCATTTATTTAACTCATGACCATGATCACATGGTTTGGAGCACAGATTCATAAAAGTATACAATCGAAAGTATACAATACATTACAGATTACACGATATACATAGACATATCGGAAGGCTTCCCCTATTTGTACAGTGGATGAACATTTTTCAGAAAAGCACCCAATTTATAGATTACTTTTTGTTTTTCAGATTTTAGTAATTAATTTAAACATATAAGGGTGGGTAAAAAAAATTAAGTGGCAGGTATTTTTGCCTGAAATTCATAATGCCAGTATTCTTACATTCCAACAAAACATGATACTCATCTCCAATTCTGGCTTCATTACATAAGTTACAAATCCTCTGACTTCTTTCCAATCCTTTATATCTACCGATGACCTTTGGGATTCTTGTTGTTTAGCCTAAGGTTGCAAATAGCCTGTCTATACTTACGGTTTTCACATAGGTCAGTCCTCACGACTAATTTCAGTCATTTGGGGATTCCATAGAAGCCAGCAGTCGCGTCCCTGAAAATGGCAGATCTACAAGCTCACAGCACGACACGCTGCGAGGTGTTGTGAGCTTGTAGATCTGCTATTTTTCAGTTATTAGTTATTTTAATAAGATGACAGAGTATTTAAAGTTGTCAAACTAGCAATAGGATTCGTGTTCAGAAGCTACTTCCATGAAACATGAATGGCCTCTAGGACAGTGGTTCCCAAAGTGGGGTCTGGGGACCCCCAGGGGTCCTTGAGGGAGTTCCAGGGGGTCCCCAGACAAATCATAGTTTGGAACCAAATGGACCCTTATGGGGTCCACATTGATTTTACACTATAACTTGGGGGTCTCGGAAATAGAAATGCCATTAAATGGGAGTCCGTAGACTAATTCATGTCAAACTGGGGGTCCTTGCAATTAAACGGGTTGAGCATCACTGCTAGAGCCGTAAAAATCTTCTCTCATGGGAGAATGGCATTTCAAAAGGGGCGGTCCGTGGGCTACTTGGTGTCAATTTGGGGGTCCTAACATGAAAAAGTTTGGGTACCACTGCCGTAGGTAGCCGCAATTTGCAACTCTAGATTTTTTTATAATGGGATGAATCTAGAGTTGCAATACCCTCCATTGACTCCCCACTGATCTTTTTTGGTTTGCTATCTGCTTGTCTCAAACAACGTTAAACTCACCAACATTGCAGCTGTAGTCCAAGCTTGAATTATCCTCTTTCAATCTGCCGAGCTTGTTTTTCATAAAAATCCACCATAGAGATGTTATGAGCTACTTTCTGTCAAGACATCCTCTGCAAGTGATTATTTTTCTAAGTGCTGGAGTTTGGAAGCACTCGTCGTACGTCACTGAACGGCCCTGCGTTCCACCTGTTTCGAATTTGCACATAATGCAGGAGGCAGCAGCGCGACCCGTTAACAAAAACGAGTGCTTCCAAACTGCAAACTTTCGCTGTGCTGTACTACACAGGTTTTAGAATGACATCATTTTACAGACTGTGTTCATTGTGTATTTAGTAATGACAATACCTAAACATCCACATCTTACATACTCTGTTCATTATTGATCACTATTGGGTGGAGGAGGAGGAGGAGGGTCTGTTTTGCTTTCACACTGTTTCACTAATCGGATTATGTGACAAAAGCGGTCCGTTGTTGAGAGTCATGAGGTTTTCTGTTGCTTCTGTTCCATGTGAAGATGCTCCCCTGTCAGCACACCTTCCATCGGCGGTGCCTCCAGGAGAAGGTGCTGAGCTGCAGCCAGCCAGCCTGCCCTGTGTGCCGCACGCCGGTGGAAGGTGTGCTGGACGCCCTCCCACAGAACCTGCTTTTGGGCCAGGTGCTGGACTCAGGTCTGTACTGCTTTTATATATTATATATATATATATTTTTTTAATTATATTTTAAGTTTTAGTTACATTTAGCCTACTAGACTATATATATATTTTTAAACAAAACCTTTTAGATTGGATTTTTTGTACTACTTATTCATAGAGGTGATTCATATTGGATTCAATTTGGGGAGAGCTAAAACGTTTTGGGAGCCCCTCTTGATGCTTGATGCTTCCTGATCCCAGGAAGGATGATCTAGGGCCATTTCAAACTGAGTGTTTTTTGACTGGGGTGGGGGGGGGGGAGATTGCCTGTCATAATTAGACCCCCCTGTATTAGGATGTTGATATTCATTCAGCCAACACTCTCCTCTCCCACTGACAGGTAGTCAGAGAGGACAAGGGTCATCGGTAGGCTGCCAGACGGAGGGGCTTCGTAAGTACTGTTTTATTTACTGCTGGCGTAAACCTGTAGTCAAGTTGTACAGGGTAGCAATAGTGTTTTTATTAAATACAAGAATGCTCTGGTAAAAACTGTGTCACGGCGCAGCCCATGCCCTATATACACACACACTCACTCACACTCTGATTAAGGACATTGCACGCACGCACACACCACACAGACTGTGGGTAGTGGGGCAGACAGGTCCTATCATGATATAATGTCATAACCATTTATTTATGTCCACACAAAGGAGATGCATACAAGGACATAAATACAGTTACACTTATCATGGCATGTGTTTTCATGTTACAATAGGCACATGCCACTCAGCATCTACTGTATATACACCGAGTGGAATAGTAAGAGTGGCGACATGCCACAAAGCGGGTGCCTTTGGGCTATAGTTCCAAACATTGGAACTATCCCATTGAGATAGAATGAGCACTTCCGCATTCCATAATTGTTACAATGGGAGTCAAGGTTCAAGGTGTTTATTGTCGCACAGATGTACAGGTACAGCATTGTGAAAAACGTAGGTTGGTTGATGCTCCACAATACACAAGTAAAAAAAAAAGTAAATAATTAAATAACGATACTAAGTATAAATGTAAAGAACTCAGATCAGTATATCTGCCTGTGTTGGCTTTGATACTCTGGTACCTCTTCCCCGAGGGCAGCAGCCTGAAACAAACTGTA
The DNA here is from genome assembly GCF_963924005.1 of Protomyctophum bolini. Taxonomy (NCBI): domain Eukaryota; kingdom Metazoa; phylum Chordata; class Actinopteri; order Myctophiformes; family Myctophidae; genus Protomyctophum; species Protomyctophum bolini. The sequence continues at coordinate 42,482,083 of NC_137877.1, read as the reverse complement.
TGGGTGTGTGTGGGGTCCTTAATGATCCTCAGGGACTTCCTGAGGCATCTCTGAGTGTACAGTTCCTCCATGCTGGGCAGCCGACACCCAGTGATGCGCTCGGCTGAGCACCCTTCTGAGGGCCTTGGGTGGTGGTGCGCTCGGCTAGTGTCGCCACTCTCTTACTAGATTACTCTGGGTATACTGTAGGTATGGCTGCCAATTATAACAGACACTACAATGCTTGGTCATAAAGGCTTCCTCTAGGCTGTGGTCAAACACATACTGTGCGCTAAAATACATTAATACTCTATATAAAAAAATCACACCTGTGTCAACTGAGTGTTGCAACTCCCCTCTCTCTCTCTCTCTCTCTCTCTCTCTCTCTCTCTCTGTTTTAATAAAGTCTTTATTCCTGTCACATCAAAGTCGTTATTATTAAAGTCCTTATTGTATTCTTTCATTGCAGACCAGCGTGGAGCAGAGCCTGTGGCCAGTCATCACTGTCTGTTGTATCAGACTCTGATACAACAGACAGTGATGAGTCTGACTGGGAGGAGGCCAGGGAGAGTCGGTCAGGTAGTCTGAAGAGACACCAGCGTGTCCACACTGGAGAAAAACCTTTCGGTTGTCAACGGTGTGACAAGACTTTCAGTGAGGCAGGTAGTCTGAAGAGACACCAGCGTGTCCACACTGGAGAAAAACCTTTCGGTTGTCAACGGTGTGACAAGACTTTCAGTGAGGCAGGTAGTCTGAAGAGACACCAGCGTGTCCACACTGGAGAAAAACCTTTCGTCTGTCAACGGTGTGACAAGACTTTCAGTGAGGCAGGTAGTCTGAAGACACACCAGCGTGTCCACACTGGAGAAAAACCTTTCCCCTGCCAACATTGTGACAAGAGTTTCATAAAGTCAAGTCATCTGAAGAGACACCAGCGTGTCCACACTGGAGAAAAACCTTTCGTCTGTCAACGGTGTGACAAGACTTTCAGTGAGGCAGGTAGTCTGAAGACACACCAGCGTGTCCACACTGGAGAAAAACCTTTCGTCTGTCAACGGTGTGACAAGACTTTCAGTGAGGCAGGTAGTCTGAAGAGACACCAGCGTGTCCACACTGGAGAAAAACCTTTCGTCTGTCAACGGTGTGACAAGAGTTTCAGTGAGGCAAGTAATCTGAAGAGACACCAGCGTGTCCACACTGGATAAACATTTAAAGATGGAGTGCTGTGATTATTATTTTTTTGAGGGGTGCTAGACCCTTCTATTAATCCATTCTGGGTGGGAACCCCTTTTGGTGTTTGAAACATTGTTATAATTTAGCTATTGAAAAATAGCAGACCTACAAGCTACGAGCTTGTAGGTCTGCTATTTTTGAAAAATCGTGAAAATGTGGCGCAAATCTGTCGATCAGATAGGACTGAAGATTTGAAATGGATTGACAGAGGATGTCAAACACAGCAGTAATATCACAATTCAAAACATTGCTCAAGCGTATTACCCTGGCCAAATACAGTGTGTGTGTGTATATAAAACAATACTAATGTCTAACTAAAGCATAGTCATAATCACTATGGATCCTGGTGGATATCTACAGTGACAGGGGTGTGGGTTCGGTGTATAGGGTTGTTATTAGTTCTCTTTTTTTGTCTCTGTACTGTTAAACTGATAACTATGATGATCGAGTATCTCAAATGTTGTGAGAAGGATGGGCACTTCTAAGCTTTTAAGTGTCAGCCCATATGCCTTTTGATCACCTTCACATGGCTGTTTTTTTTTTCTTTTTTTCTGGTGATGTAAGTAAACCATGCACTTGAATCTGTTCTGTGAAGATGATAAACTAAAACTGTATACAGGAGTTTATTTTTTTCCCCCCATTGGTCATGCTTTTCAAACTTTGTGTACGTGTGTGCGCGCGCGCGTGCGTGTGTGTGTGAACTCTGAACTGCGGGAAGTATTTGTCTCTTATATCTTGGGCTGCAGGTGGTTAGAAAGTGTAGAGCTGTTTCCACCACACAATATATCCACCAGGGGTCGCAATGTCATAAGAAACATGACTACAGGCCTGTCCTACTATTTATTTTTTAACAGTCTATGGTCCTACTGTACAGCAGCCCCAACCACCGTACAGTACAGTGTAGAACTGTACACTGTACGGTTGTAATAACTCGAGAACCGTTTGCCCCACCGACTTCACACGCTTTCCACACCCCCACAGGGAGTACAGTGCCCTGTATCGAGTCGGTAGTAGGACCCATGGTTCTCTTGTCAGGCTCTGCCAGTGGGCCTAATCAGCCTAAATCCCCATCACCTGTGCAATTCCCAGCCTCTTCACACACAGGCAGGCAGACAGACAAATGCAGAGATCTCCAAGTAGCTTTACGAAAAACAAGCTCGGCAGTTGGCATTCATCTGTCAACGTTTCCTCAATGGGGAAATGTCACGTGATCTTAAGAGGGTAGCCCCAGCCATGGCCATTGTGCAGGCTTTTGTTTTCCTCCTGTCTTTTTGTCTTGATGTGAGCCCCTGTACATTTAGTGTTTCATCATAGACGGTGCCAGCACATTCTAAGAACTTTAAAAAAAAAATGGGTGCATTTGCTCGCCACTCACTAATCAAATTGTCCCACTTGAAGTCGTTCAGAGCTTGTGTATTTGTTCGCCTTAATACAGAGTTGAACGATGGCCTACACAGTGACTTACACTCTTCCTTCAAAAGTTTAAGAACTCTATCCACTGTTGCATCCACCAAGCTAGGTACCGCCATCAGTAACTTTGGGAGTTGTTCATATTTCCCTCTAAGAAGTACTTCTCCCATCTTTTCATAGGTCCCACGTAGGATTCGACTGCCACGACTTTGCTGAGAAGTCATTTGAACCTGTGGACAATGCCATATTAATTATTACCATTAGTAGCAGTATCAGGAGTCATAGAATTATTTATGGCTGCAACAATTATTTAATTGAAATCACTAGATTTTAATATTTCTGAGTATATATAGTGTATATATTTATTTTAGAAACAAGTACCCTGATTATTCTCCTCCTGATAAATCGTTGTTTTCGTTGCCTTCGTTGCATCCTTGCTGGTATCAACACAGGGGAAAATGCTGAGCTGGGTGGCATCTGTTGTGTTGTGCTTAGCATGGGCTGTTGTACAGCAGCATGTGTTGGGAAGGGTGGAACAGGAACTGGTATAACGGAGGCAGGTGGTGTTATCTTTTGTACAGTCACTGGCAACAAAGCTGGTGGTGGAATGGGTTGTGTAGATTGGGAAGGCCCTTCTTGGCACGTCATGGAGAGTTTTCGTACAGCAGACTGTAAAAAAGGAAAAGTACATTTTGAAGTACGACCAATTCATACAGATCATGTCCATTTGTCCACTATAGCAAAAGGCAGATGCACACCTCAAAAGGCTGGTGACTGGTGGTATTAAAAGGGTATCTTTGAAAAAGCAAGAAGAGGTCCCGCATCAGGTCTTCATCAGGACAGACAAAACAATTGAGTGTAGGGTGTCGACAGAAAGATGATTACACTTTAGAGACAATTCCTTTGATCAACCAGTCTGTTCCTTCGTGTCAACAAACTCCTTTGTCATACAAATAGCCACAGGAATTCGGCTCCAGTGTGTAAACAAACCATCACCCTGAAAAGAGGGTCTCAGGCCGACACCCACGTAGGTGACCACAGCTGATAACCAAAATAGGTCTACTGCAGGGGTGCCCAAAAGGTAGATCGTGATCTACCAGTAGATCACAAAGGCTGTGCAGGTAGATCACATGACATGGCCCTCAAAAAGGTATAATTAAAATAGGCCTATAAAAAGCATATATTAATAATAAAATTCACAAAACACCTCTTTTTGGCATCTGTCATTAATAGGTGACTTGATTGATTGACAACAGGGCCTGCATCAAGGTCAAATGCTTTGTGTTCAAGAGTCAGTAGAATTACAAAAACTCACACAGAATGGGATGAAGACTTTCCCCCGACTATTTCCCATTGTTTGTCTTATATGCAACGCCAGTGCCGCTATTACAAAGCCCCCTCATGTACATTTTTGGGGTTGAGGGTAGATCATGTTGAGCTTGCCATTTTTAAAGTAGTTCTCAAGTCAAAAAAGTGTGGGCACCCCTGGTCTACTGTATGTAAATAAGACAAGGCACATTTGTCCCAGAATGATTGGATCTCAGATATTACAACTGGGGGAGGGTTCTTCTCTTAAAAACCTAATAAACTAAATACATACAATATTGAACCACATATTACAACCTCTCAGTTGAGATTTATTTTATATTAATATATCAAATTCCAAACAAGAGGGACAAATTAACATTTGGGGTAGGTAGGTGTATTCTGTAATGGAACATAAATAATACTAACCTTTACAGTGCCTGGGGAAAAGGGTATGACAGCTATAGAGCGCCGCAGTCCCCGCCCCCTTTCAGAAAAGCGAGTGGCCCAGGACTTTTAATATAATTTATTTAAAGACGGTTACGCCGCGGACAAAGCCAATTCGGATCGTGACGAATCATGACAATGAACACAATATTTTGGGACGATCAAATCATTAGAAAGAAGAAAAGAAAGTCAGGAGACAACACTATTTGTTTTATTTTTCGTCTTATAAATTATTTGATCGGCCCAAAATATTGTGTTCATTGTCATGATTCGTCACGATCCGAATTGGCTTTGTCCGCGGCGTAACCGTCTTTAAATAAATTATATTAAAAGTGCCGATGGGAGAATGCATGGGGCTTCCACTTCCTGGGCCACTCGCTTTTCTGAAAGGGGGCGGGACTGCGGCGCTCTATAGGCTTCCCATAGGTCTGCTTCTGGCCTGCTGGCTGAGATGTTGCCAATGGAATCTTTGGCAGGACTTGTTGTTCTATGATGGTGGCATCACTGCAGATGAAGTGGTGGCTTCTTTACTCTGAAAACATGCTGTTTATTAACATTTAATCATAATAATGCTAGAAAATACAATTTAACCATGTGTACTACTACTTATGCATGTTGCATCATGGCATGCAGAAAAACAGCCAGCTTTAAACTCACGAGTCACAATACATCTCAGTGCTAGTATTGTGACCATTAAATCAAGTTTATTATAAATATGCAACACAATTTGAAATTTAGACAATAAATGTAGCTAATGTAAGAGGATTTATATTCATTGATTACACTAGATAATGGGTCCTTGTTGACCTGTAAAACGTAATGGACCCCTTCTCAAAGTTTAAAGCAAAAATACCAGACGTGGTAAAGATAATACCACGTCTGAAAGGCTTTGTATCCTAATGTGATTTGTGAAACAGTGTGAAAAGGAGCCCCCGCGGTTTCCAAATCAATTAACTTTCAGATTGAACACTAAACCAAAGCTTTTATAACTTTTTTTTAATTTGTACTGCAAAATACATTTGTTTTACGTCCGTTATATTTGTACGTCACGGACTGTTCTGAAGTTGCTTAAATAAAGGGGTCCTTTGTTGGGAAACGTAAATATTAGCACACCCCACCACCACAACACAATTAACGCGTTTGATTGAAGTTACACTTAATCATAACCAACGCTTTTATTCATACTTTGTACTGTACACAGTTTACATTACATTTAGTTTGACGGAGTTTACACTTATTTGTTCAACATAGGACAACATTAGATAGCACTTACCCGTTTTTTTTGTGCGGTGAGATGGAGATGTCGACGCAGTTGCACAACGCTTATGTCTAGCATTGTTTCGGTCATACAGTTCTTTGACCGAATCGCCAACCTTTTCCAAATTTTCTTTGGTGCACGAATATTTCACCAACAATTGTTTGCAGCTTAAGCAAATCGATTTCAGTGGATCGTCTGCAACAACAGGTTCTTCGGTTATAGCCTCCAAACTAGTCTCCAATCCCTGATTTGTGAATAAATTAAATACTTGTCCTTTTACTCCATACTTTAAAAAATCTCCACAAACTCTACATACATTCGTAATACGTTTCTTTGGTGTTGATTGTTGACCAGAGGAAGCCATGTTCAATAATAATGGAAGCATGTAGGTTTGCTTCCAGTTTGACGAAAATTCCAAGCTACACACACATGTAAATCCCGCCCACTAAATGTGATTGGGTGATTGCGCGGCTGACTTCCTGAACTACAGCGTCCATACTTGTAGGCCAGTGATACGTTTCTTTCTACTGCTTGCCGACAGACTAGTTGACGCGAGGCAACAGTCTGTCTTGAGAGACTATGGGCCCCATTTTGAATGTCCGTTTTACAATAGGGTAATACATAAATTGGCCTATATTGGCCTCGCTCTGCGCACAATGGTATTATAGAAGTCTTATCGTCCCGTGTTGAACGCACACACGTATGGCATACGGCGTTCCTGAATATTTTAGCATTGTGGGAGTGTCCATATGTTAATTATTTTCGCTTTGCGCAATTTGCTATTAAGCCCCTTGACCTGCGCATAACGATTAGACGTGGGTCTAGGCACCTCATAAACGCAAAAAGCAGATAAAGCACTGTTTGATTTTACACTTGAGCGGCTCTGGGACGCTGCTGGAGTGTTGCCAAGTCTGTTTATTATAAGCGGCTTCTTTTTCTGTAAAGTTGCTTGTAAATATTGGTAGTTGTGGTTGCTTTTCTTGTTTCTAAAGGTTTCTCCTAATGTTGTTTAAACCAGTGATCCTCACACAGCACATTCCCATGTCAAGGATCCCCAGATGAATGCATTTGCCCAACTAAGGACGGCTAATACAAAAATGTAATTAAAAAATTACTTTTGAAAATAGCAGATCTACCAGCTCACAATGAATCACATTCATTCATTAAAACTATGAACTCTGACTGCAGGCGGATATATAATGATCATTATAACAATGTGCAAGAAAATATTTAAAAAGATGGAAGAACTTTATATTTGTGGACAATCAAAATATGTTTTTTATTTTAATGTGGTGTCATTAAAATTAATCTGGATATAGCAGACTCACTATCTAGAAAATAAAAACATGGCACTTCATTTAAAATAGGTTACAGACCCCTGTTATATGCGCTTATTTTGGGATTATTTTTATAGACCTATTTACTTGTTTCTATGAGACATGGCAACAGCGCAGCAAAAGACTCATCCACGTCTTTTATTTTTGAAATGTTGAGATTAGAAACGTCCATAATTATTTCATTTCTCAACCTTAAAAAAAAAACATATCCATAATCCTTGGGAAGTGTGCTTTCATACGCTGTATCACACTCAATCCAAGTCTTCTTCAATAAAATGCTACGAGCGAAGACCATACGATCACGGGCATACACCACGCATTCAACTCATTACTCATTTCAAATATAATATAATTATAATTTAAATTAAAATATAATTTTACTGGTGTTTCTCAATAGAAACAACTTATTTTGAGGCATAAAGGTGACAGCATGCAGTGCAATAGGAATAATTAACCCAAATGTGACAAAGTCATATGTCATGTCTTCTATGGTGCCAGCCTGAAGAAATGTAATATAACGATCCCAAAAGTGTGCATTCCGTATGTCACATCAGCTGACTGGTAAAGAAAATAGTACGGACATGTTGATTGGGTAACTCTCAAACACGCCTTAAACACTCCCATGACTAATTCAAGGCCGTTTTGCGCACTCCACGGGGTGTCGAAAGCGCTTCTTAACATGCTTAAAATTGCAATATGACATACCCCAAGCCCCCAGCTCATATTACTGTAATCTTATATGTCATATTATTGGACGTTCTTAATAGACCTGTATAAGTCTAGAGACTAATGCAAGTGATTGCGTTTACCTGTGTATCAGCGTATTTGCTCTCCCTGAACTCCCTCGGCAACACAGCCTGAACTTCCTCTTGGGACATCCAAATGTTCAGTGAGCCCAGCAGAAAGTACAGGTAATATGTCCACGTAGTTATGATCCGGCTGACCGTTGATGGGTGGATCCCGAAACGATCTGCCAGGTCAACTTCTGTGGACCCCAACGCCAGGTACATGAGGAAGAGGAAGACTTCATCCCACGGAAGCAGAGCATGTCTCTGAAAGAGAACGTACAAAACATAGACAATTATGTCTAGTGTGTTTTACACACTACACATACAACACACTACGTCTGGTTGGTACTCCACAGTCCCCTCTGGTAGTTGCGCTTGTTGCTCTGTCACCACTGTCCCTTCGACCTATAACTGTTTCAGTGGTGCAAGTCCATTTATGATCTTAAAAATGAGACAAGCATCTGCAAAATGTTTAAAGCTGTCAAAATTAAATAACTTTTGAACTATGTAGCAACGGTTGGGCTTTTGGTCAAGTGTTCTTGATTTCTGTTTGTACAGTGATTTTACAGTGATTTGTCTGCGACCAGGCTGTGAAACAGTAGGTTATGTGTGAGAAAATCATAGCATGCATTTAGAGTTTATCTGCATCTGTTGTTAGATATGGTCTTATGTGTCTGAAATTAGATACATTGACTTTGATTTTATTGGCTAAATGTTTAACATGTTTTTTAAATGTAAAGTTTTAGTCTAGTGTAATTCCTAGATATTTAAATTCTGATACAACCTGAATACTACTACCCTCGATGAGAATGTCAGGGTCAATGCTTCCTGATAGTCAGTGTGGCATTCATATCTTCATTTTAATTATGACAACACATCAATTAATATTTCCAACATATTCTGGTTGTCAATATATTTTCTTTCACATCAGGATGCAAGGATCATTAGATTCAGACCAATAACCCACCTACTGTATCTCTCAGACTCCCTCCCCAGTCAGAGTTCTGAGTTTGAATTAATGTAGAATTATGTGCAGAATGTAATTTGCATACATATGTGAGAGACTGAGAGTACTACATTTCATTATTTTATTTTTAAAAGATCCTCTCTCCCTCTCACACACTTATGCCAGTGTGCCAGTGTTCCCCTCCCCTGTGCCAATGTTGGCCCCAGTGCTAGCTACCCCTCTGGTATAGAGGTAACGTTAGCACAGTACAAAATATTAAAACAGCCTGATTAAACTTACCGAGTAAGTACATGGAATAAATATTTCCTCATTCCTCTGCTGGGCTCTCCGTGCCCGGGTGACTCGGATCATGTTGGCTGTGGATGGTTCAACACCACCAGGTGCTCATAGGTAGAAAATCTTGGACAAATTAGGATTGTCATTGTTTATAACCATGAGCAAGGTTACTTGCATGTAATGACATTTACATAAATTAATAATAAAAATGAAATTGGTATGCTTTATGCAAGTTATTCTCACCTTGTGAAGTGTCTATAGTCTGTGAGTCTGAGCCTTCAAATCGATGTAGCCCAAACCTACATTTCAGTGACAAGTCCTCCACTTGCTTCTTCAGTTGAGTGATTACATCCTTCATGTCATCCCTCTCACTCAATGCCAGGTCAACGGCGGCAGGTTCAGGGGCTGTGCAGTAGTCGTGGTCACAAGGCACTTCCATGACAGTTTCAGCAGCAGCTGCTGCACCATCCATCACCATCTGATCTGGGCAGTTAGTGGGTCTTTCTCTCCTCTGCCAAACACTAACGCGTTGATGGACTTCATATTTATTCCACTCAAGCAACACAGGCAAGGCCCCCTTTCTTTTTCTTTTTTTTTTCTTTTTTTATCCCACAATTTTGTAACCCAGTTTCACCCAGTGCCAATTGTCTAATGTAATCCTGGGCGCTACACTTCCTCTGCCAACCTGGGGGGGCAGCGGACTGACCTCATGCTTCCTTCTATGCATGAGGAGTCCAAGCTGCTTCTTTTCACCTGACAGGGGGGAATTTCCCCGGCCGGACGTAGCGCGTGGAAGGGACACGTTATTCCGACCAGTTCCAGGCCCCCTTTCTAATGCAATGAAGTCCACCTGGAGTCTCTATCACGTCTTCTTTCATGAAGTGCCTACTGCACACGTAGCACCGAGGAGTGACGGTGAAATTGTCTCTTCTATCCATTTAGCCCTTACTTCAGCATCTTCTGGGAAACGGTGAAAACTCAACGTTGTAAACCGAGCTGATGCAGTGCAAAGAGGCACTGAGCAATGCTCCGTAGAGCCCACCGCCCTCCTCATACAACTTCACCGTGGTTTTCTTCATGTTAAAACTTAACTAACTAACTAATTGACGAAACAAACGATAAAACCGAACGGTACGTACATTAACAACATAAACACAGACTTGGACAAAAAAAAGTACAACAAAAAAGCACAATTTAGCGTAGTTATAATTGTCGGAATAAAGCGATTATTTTAGAGCAGCAATCCTCCATCTGTTTTGAATAGACGCGGAAGTAAAGCGGAAGTGCCCGCCTGTGTAGTTGGCTAGACTCCGCCCCTTTCTAGACTTTGTGCAATCTATCCATGATGTTATTGTTTATCTGCCTGGAAATTAATCATACTGATTGATTTGACCTTTGAGACAAATACATTTATAGGCCAAAGTATCAGATTTTTTTTTTTTTACTATTGTTTTTTTTTTTCATTTTATCTAGATAGATTTGTGGGATATCTTTATACAGCCTATACTTCTTGCACAGATCATCACTATATCAGTGTCATTTTCACAATCATGACACAACAAAGGTAGTTTTTAAGCAAATTCAAGAATATTTTATTCATAACAAACTGATCACTAGTTCCCAGCACGCTTATAGGCAAGGTCATTCCACGTCAACTGCTTTAGCTCAGTTGACTGATGACTGGCTGACTCAAATGGACATCAAGCAGATGGTTGGCACTGCCTTGCTTGATTTTAGTGCTGCATTTGATGTCATAGACCATGGCATAATGATATCTAAACTAAAAACATATGGATTTAGCAATATGGCACTTGATTGGATGGTGAGCTACTTATCGGAGAGATCACAGAGAGTGTTTTTTAATGGTAGCCTATCCGAATGCAAGTATAATTATTGTGGGGTTCCTCAAGGAAGCTGTTTGGGTCCTTTTCTTTTCATTCTTTTTACTAATGATCTCCCTTGTGTGGCTATGAACACCCATATGGTAATGTATGCTGATGACACTACTCTGTATAGTACTGCCCCTTCATTAAATGAGTTAGTGAGTAATTTAAATCTGGATCTTGAGAGGGTATCTAACTGGGTGAAAAATAACAAACTAGCACTGAATGTTGCCAAAACAAAAAGTATTGTTTTTGGCACCAGGCATATGCTTATTGGTGACCCTCAGCTGCACCTATCAATGTCCGGTATAATACCAATAGAACAGGTTAAGAAAACTAAACTGCTTGGAGTTCTACTGGACAGTGAATTGTCATGGTCGGACCATATTGATGGCATTGTAACTAAGATGGGTAGAGGTATAGCCATGGTCAGGAAGTGCTCCGCATACTTGACATCCTCAGTCATGGGTCAAGTGATACAGTCATTGGTGTTTTGTCACCTTTATTATTGTCCTGTTGTATGGTCTGCGGCGACTCAAGCAGACCTGAACAAACTACAACTTGTTCAGAACCGAGCTGCTAGACTGGCACTTCATTGTTCTACTCGCACAAATATTGAATATATGCATAAACGCCTGTCCTGGTTATCTGTCAAAAACAAACTCCATTGCAGTGTCCTCATGTTTGTTAGAAACACAATTTCTAATCAAACACCAGATTACTTTTTCAAACAGTTATTAAAATCAAGTGACAGACATAATCATAACACCAGAATTGCAAGCCTCGGTCATTTATCACTCCCTCATTTTGGAACATGTTACCACCTCACATTAACATAACACAACATAAATTATCTTTCAAATATGCTTTAAAGGAACACTTGCTACAGCTGACCACATGACCATAATGTTATTTTCATTACGTTGCATTTAAATTTTATAGAATAAATTGTAATTATGTATTTTCATGTTTTTAACTGTTGAATGTATTTGTAATTACCGTATGTATTTTTTTGTATGTATTTCATATGGACCCCAGGAAGATTAGCTGTCGCCACGGCGTCAGCTAATGGGGATCCAGTCAATAAACACATAAACAAGTTGTTGCTGTTTTTGTGTGACTATGAGAAAAAGAAAATCACACGTGTCTGAAGTGAGGGGCGCTCTTATCATCATACATCATCTCATTCCGGCCAATCGCAATTTGTCTCCACTTTTCTGTCTTCCAATTTACCGTAATCACTTTTTATCCTCAATATGCACTTTGCTCAGCCAATCAAGTCATCGCTATGGGGGGGGTGCATAGCCAATCAAATCATCGCTATGATTCACACAAACACACAGAGCTGCATGGGCACAAAACAAAACAAAACGACCTAGAAATATGGAGATACAAGGTTTCTGCCCGACAGCAACAGTGTGTCGTATCGTATCCTATAAAATCAAAGGTTTTTGTCTGCTGGCACGACCTCCAATAAAATCTGCATGAATACGGTGAGCTTCTCCAACACACCGGGACACAGCTTGTAATGGATACAAGGCACATAGACCAATACTCCACTCATCATGAATGCAGTCACATAGAAGTATTCAATTTGGGGGTCGTCTATGATGGGCGCCAGAACGAGGAAAACCGCAGCGACGAGGACCAGTATGGGGAGTAAAATTGGCACCTGTGAAGAGAAATAATCGAAACGTATGTATGACACACAGGTCTGTAATTAGAGATGTCCCGATACTGTATCGTATCGGGAAAAGTAATCGGATCGGCCCTTATTTGTCATATTGGGTCATATCGGTATCAGTGAATATGCCAGTCTAACCACCGATCCGACACAGGGGTAAGGGACACTATATGGCAGGGAAATAAAATGTTGGGGCAATGTGAAGTTTGCTTTGGAGTTGCCCAAACTGCAAGTGTACATTTGCGTGAGGAGTCTGCTATAAACACAACATGAGATATATTGTAGCTGATAGCTATAAACACAACACGAGATATATAGCTAGATAGCTTTAAACACGAGACACACACTGGTATCGGTATTGGCCAACACAGAAATTGAGGGATCGGATCGGAAGCGAAAACAGTGTATCGTAATGTGTAATCTGTAATGTGCAGGGGTGTGTGTGTGGGGGGGGGGGGGGGGGGGGGGGAGCAGCATCCCCCTACTTCTCTCACTCCTAAAATGTTTGGGGGTAAAAAATGTTTTGTTGACTTTATGGATAAGATTAAGCATTGTAAACCCGTGTTTCTAAATAGGCTATACACCTCTGCATATATGTTTTATAGTTTGTGTCTGTGTGCGTTGCGCACGCGCACGCAAATGCACGCATGTGAGCACGCACGTGTCTTATGGGGAGTCCCCCCCACTTCTTAAAGTGGCACTATACAACCCTGGTAAGGTAATGTGTGTGCTATTTATAAGCAACTCCTGCCTTGTGGAGTATAAAGTCAAATGGTTAATTTGTATATATATCGCCTTTATCCAAACTATTATATTAATAATCCATTCACTCACACTACACCAGCAGTGGAGGAAAGCCTGCAAGGCACCAATGTGAGCAGTTACCGGGAACCAATGTGAGCAGTTACCGGTTCAGTGTCTTGTTCAGGACAGTAATAACTCAGTTTCTCAAGGAGTCACACTGCTTTCTGAGCTCATAATTTTTGTATGAAACAGATTGAGATTGAACTCACCCTGTATGGTCTGGGGAGCTCTGGTTTCTTGATCTTGAGATAGAGGAGTCCAGATATAGTGATTGCGTAGAAAAACCAGCTACTGAACCTGACAACGAAGACAAACAAGATATCTTTGTAAACATGTTTGTGTCGTATCAAATTTCCACAGGGGCACACAGGGTGACAAAGAAGAACCTAGTGCATGAACATTGATTAATTGATTGAAATATTTATTAACAGTTTGCCGAATTACAGTACATTTCAAGCACAAACTCAATACAAAGACTGTTAAAGCAACATTGACATTTGGTTGATCCTTCGGTTGTTTACCTGCCTGAGTAATGGGTATTATAGAAGTAACTATATTAATATATATTTTATATTATGCTGTTGCTTCTCTGCTCTGTGATTAAGGAATCCATAATTAGTGACTGCATACTGTGTATAATTATGTGGTCTTAACCATATACACAGTACTTAATTGCTGGAGTCCCCCAGGAGTCTGTACTAGGCCCCCTCCATTCCCCCTTGTGCTAAATTCCGTCTACAAGCTCACAAAACACATATAATGCACAATGTTTGCTCGTCCAGTGTATGGATTCTAGGGTTCATGTCGTTAAAATCACAGGAATGCAAACAAAACAGATCCTACAATAATAAAACCTGTCCTTGGCCTCTTCCTTTAGCCGCCTGTTGTTGCTCATATTAAGTATACCAAGACTGGTTATTGACAGAATCCGCTTTGTTGCATTTAAAAAAAAGAAAAATGTGTTAAAAGTGTGATTTTGAGACCTGGCTTTTCAATCACAGAGCACAGACAGACATAACAGATCAAGATGATTGACAGTATTGCGACTTGTATGAGTCATACCCAATCCATAAAGCTATACTGACTTACTTATGCTTAACCCATTCTGGGCGGGAACCCCTTTTGGTGTTTTACCCCCCCAGGCCAGGAACCCATTTTGGGGTTCTGTACAGTACGTACAGTATTCAAAAATGTAAAAATAAATATGCTGCTATATAAATAGGATTTAGAGGTGTTTTTAGAATCGGCCTCAGGCCTATAGCTATACAACCCAATATTCTATACCAAAGTTCAACATCGCTTTACATTACAATAAATGGTAGAATGCAGCCTATACATACTGCATATAGGCCTATAGTCAATATAAAGTAGGCCTACGTGTCACTTTTCCAACTTTGCCTGTGCACAAAATTCATGAACTTCTAATAGTGTGAAGTAAACGGACAGAATGGTAGCATTTACCCGTGGGATAGATGACAGATTGCTTATCCTTACCCTAAGTAGTTGACGATACTCTGGAAGTCCCCAGGAATAAGTACTAGAAGTGAAATAGTTGTTGTGAAGATCAAGGCTGGAGAAGGGGTCAGTCTATGGACATGGGCCATGGCCAATATACCTGGCTATGAAGGAAGACAGTATAATTCATTATGATCATGATGCTAAATTAGTGGTGGGAATATTAGGTTAGTTAGCAAAGTTTAATAATATGTAGCTGATAGATGTTTATACATGACTCAAGGATGGCTACAAACACTTTTTATTTTACCCTACCCACAATCTTTTTGAAGGGAAGACCTTCGCACACTTGACTTACTATAATATAGGTGCGTTGGCGACAAAGCAGCAGAGTGCAGACCAGATGCCTGAAGAAGGTCGAATGACCGAAACGTTGCATTTTGGACATTAAATAAAAAGCTCTTGAACCAGCAAGTGACAGTGTGCAGGTCTCCCTCTCACCCTATACCCACAATGTATTGTCAAAATTGAGAACACATTATTGTTATATAATAAATATCAATATAAAGTATAGAAAGTGTTATAACACTGTCAGTTTCTGTGTATTGCACATTGAACTAAAATATACACTATAACTATATGTAACCCCTAGACTAGAGGGTAGTAGAGTCCTAAGTGAGACGTATATTTAAGGGTGTTCTGAACAGGCAGATGACATGGGGACGTCAGTTGTGGGTCCTCACAAACGCCGTAACGTTCATGCGTTGTGAGACAGGTATGCTCGGCTGCAGACTTGTCATTTGGTAATCCTATATGCTCATTTTGTAAGCCTATTTTGCTCGGTTAAATATGTTTTGTATGATCTATTCTAAAAATGAGAGTATTGTCATTGGCAGGTCTACACCACACTTCTGCAGTGCGCTGTAGTGTAGCCTGGGATGTTTGGGGTGTGGCTTCCCCATTCTGTGTAGGACATTAACGTGAGGAATGTCGCCGTATGTGTGTTTGTGCAGGGCAGAACGATGGAATAATGTGCGGCGTTCTGTTGAATGGTCTAACGCATGTGTATTGTAACAGCTACAGGTGGAGATGTTGGCCTGTATGACGCCAGTGAAAGACAGTGCATGTGTTTAGAAGTACGAGACCTGGTAAGGCGATACTTTTGGTTGTGTTGCCTAGTATTATGATTTCTGTTCTGTATTATTGTTGTTATTATCATATATTATGCTGCATGAAATGGTGACTGTTGGGCATTATATGGGATATATTGTAATCAGTAGAGTTCAGCTGTTTGGTCAATGCATAATGGATGTATAGCTATTCTGTGCATATTACTGACTCTGGTTTGTCCATAGGTTCAAGTTGAAACGGCCCTGTAAAGGACTGTTGTCCCTTTTCCTTGCTATTTTAGTAATGCTGTATTTTGTGAAACAACCATTCTTCCACATTTTATATGTCATCTCAACCGCTACTTTTAAATACTTTTTGATATACAAATAAAAGCCTTTTGTACCATATTTATAAATAAAACTATTATGCTTGTACCATACTCCTGTATCCTGTCCGATCTATTTATTTAGTGGGGTTACATATAGGATGGATTATTATTGAATTTCCAGAGCTAAAGGATAGGTGAAGAGGTGTAAACTTCGTCTTCAGTGTTGTGCAAGGGCTGACCCTGTGGTGTGTGTGTGTGTGTGTGTGTGTGTGTGTGTGTGTGTGTGTGTGTGTGCCTGCCTGTGTGCGTGCGTGCATGCGTGTGTGTCGATGGAGAGGGCCACTATATGTTTCCACACTCACTCCAGAGAGCCACATTGCATTTTACTAAATATTTAAAAAGCCGATCTACAAGCTCAAAAGCTATTTTAGCTATATTTGAATTGAAATCCTGAATAATATTTTTATTTTATTTCAAATGCATTTAGTTATAGATATATGTTAACTTTGCGAAGAAAATCCAAATGCATTGGACACAAAAAAAGACAATAACATTGTAACACTAGTCATTAAGCTACTAATAGCTCCATCCACTGAATTAGAATATTTTGTAAAAGTTCATTTTCTTCTGTAATATAGTTCAAAAAGTGAAACTTTCATATATTCTCAATTCATTGTGCATAAAGTGAAGTATTTAAAACCTTTTTTTGTTTTAATCTTGATGATTATGGTGTATATACAGCTCATGAAAATCAAAAATCCCTATCTCAATGTTGAGGTGTTATGGAAGCCCAGGTTTGCTTTGTTAACAGCCGTAAATTAATTTGTATTGTTCAGTCTCATGTCTCACGCCTTCCTCTTGACAATACAACCTAGATTCTCTGGTTCCATTTGTACACTCTTAAGTTATGATTATACAATATGTATTGGGGTCCCAGAGATAGAAATACAATAAAATGGGGGGTCCCTAGCCTAATTCAGGTCAAACCGGGGGCCCTAGAGCCGTAAAAACTCCTCTTATGGTGGTCCATGGCATATATTTTCAAGGTTATAATGAGTATTATTTTAGGGGTCCTTGACATGAAAAGGTTTGGGAACCGCTGCTATAGGGTTCGTGTGGTTAACCCATTTATCGGCCACACCTGTGGACGATTCTAGAAATGTCTTCTAAATCCTGACAGTTTTCTTGAAAAACCCATGTTTTTTATGTCAGTCGTTCAACATTTTCATGTCAAGGACCCCCAAGATTATATGTAATTGGCCGCCAAACCCCATCTGAAAATGTTTTTCCAGGGACCCCCCCAGAAGCAAAGATTTGAGTTAAAAACGTTCGCTCTGAAATAATTATTATTCAAAGATTTGCACCACATTTTCACGATTTTTCAAAAATAGCAGACCTACAACTTAAAACACAGACAGGGCTTCCCTCTCACCATGTGTCCTTCCCTTGCAGCAACAAAGCACACACGTCCACCACTGAAGAATGTCCCGTTCAGACAACCAAAAGCAGACAATGCTGCAGCCACGGACATGGTCCAACCCCAGCTTCCTAAGACCTTATTCCTGAAAGGAAAGGAAAGGAAAGGAAAGGAAAATAAAATATGTAAGCCATGATATGCACCACACCTGATAGGACTGATGATAATTATGATACAGTCTCAGCCTGTCACATTCTGTCTCTCCCTCAGTCTGTGACTCCAGTCTGTGACTCCACACTGGCCAATCCCATTCCAGCACACCCAGTTCACCCAGTTCCATTTACACACCTGTCTTCAACTACCTCATAAGCCCAGCAGTGAACACTTCTCCAATCAACCTGCTCACTATAAAACTGGACTCAGTACAAACACTCATTGTCAGTTCATAACCTGTTGTCTTGGATGTTCTGCTTGTTTCCTGATTTGACTACATTTGTCATATTGCTATTGCCTGATTCCTGCCTGCATCTTCAGTGTAAGATATCTGCCTGATTCCTTATTAAATACTTATCTTTACTATTATCTACTCTTGTTATTGTGACTTTGCACTTGGGTTCAACTCACTCTGTCTGCATCCTTGACACAGCCGATGGAAAATTGGGATTATGATTTGTATTTTTGCTTGACCGTTAGTTAGTTGACATATATTTGGTATGTTCCTGTCACTGTCAAGTCCTATTGACCTCATGCACTCCGCTGCCATCTTGCCAGCAAGGTGCTAACAAGGTGCAATTTCCCATTGACAGCCCATTAATTGTTGATTAAACAACGTCAAACTCAACAATTTATAGCTGTACAAAAAGCTTGAATTATCCTCTTTCTATATCTGCAAAGTGTTTGTTTCATAAACATCCACTGTAAACATGTTATGAGTTACTCCCTGTCAAGAAATTCCTTTCAGGTGATTTGTTGGAGCTTGGATGTGCTCGTTGAATATTACTCAAGTCAACAGCCCATGTGTACCCACCTGTTTTGAATTTTCACATAATGCAGGAGGTTCCTGGTTGCTTCACTGATAACGACACTTAAAACAATCAGTGTGCCATATCAACATTCTAAATTGGATTATTACACCACATCAAAATGCAATATTTCCAAGTGATGTTGATTGTCCATATACCGTATATTACCAAATAGTAGCCCGGGCCGTTAATATGCAAAATCGATTCGGACCCCGGGCTGTTATAAGAAGCCGGGCCGTTATTCGCCATAGGCTGTTATTTATTTTTGCACCGGCCTGCACAAGGCCATTATTTGGTTTCAGTATAAACATACAGTAATATGTAGTGCAAATATTGTCTGGAACTGGTATTACCATAATAATAATTAAAAACAAACAAAGCTACAGTGTCCCCCTGAGTGCCTCCCCAGTGTCCCCCTGAGTGCCTCCCCAGTGCCTCTCCAGTGTCTCCCCAGTGCTTCCCCAGAGCCTCCCAGTGCCTCCCCAGTGCCTCTCCAGTGTCTCCCCAGTGTCTCCCCAGTGCCTCCCCAGAGCCTCCCAGTGCCTCCCCAGTGTCTCCCCAGTGCCTCCCAGTGTCTCCCCAGTGTCTCCCCAGTGTCTTGCCAGTGCCTCCCCAGTGCCTGCCCTGCAGTGTCCCCCAGTGTCTCCAATAAAAATACAAGAGCAATAATATACAAATTAATCTTAATTTATTAATCAAATTAATTAATCAAATTTTTCAAAACCCCCCGCTCCCAGCACCATGCCAAAGCTTTTTCCTGCAGGAAACACTGCAACCTAACAACATAGTGTTAGTTACTTTTTTACATCTGTTCTTTTTTCCATGTTGTCTTGCTTGATAGCATACAATATCCTCATTAATGCATAGGCCTGGAAATGGGGTAAAATACATTTGGAAATGTTGTAGAATATGAATTGTTAAAAAAATTATTGTGGGAACTAAACTTGTGGGACTGTAGCAATCTCAATGCTATACCAATACTCATCATCCTCCTCCAATTTAGTGCAACAATATTGTACAAGACCTACAAGCTCACAACGCGCTGAGGCTCGACGCATTGTGAGCTTGTATCTGCTATTTCTTTGCACACCGGCCACGGCTTTTTGCACCGGTCTGCACCTGGCCATCATTTGGTTACATACAGTTCCATGCAGTAATCTTTTTTTAGTATGGTAAACAATAAACATTGCAGGCAATGCATTTTGATTTAATTGTAAGAGGGAGCGTATCAACACACAGGTGTAACCACTGTTCTGATTGAGCATGGGGAAGCAGCGGACAAATACATGATTTCATTATAAACTGTAGGCCTATGTAGGCCTACCGGTAGATTTTCACCCAATGAAAATTTACACTTCACAGATTATAGGCCATTTGGAATTAGAACAATCGGTTAAAGATTGACCGAGAATAACACGATTTAAATATCAACCTTTTTGTTGCGCGAGGACTTGTTGCGCTGACGTGTTTTATAGTAGGCTACTATACTTGTGAGGACCTGGCTGCACGCCGCGCACCAAACTCACAAAGCGCTGTCATGATGCAACACTTGTTGCATCATTGTGGAGGACTGGTGTTGCGCTGCTGTGAGCTGGTGATGGCGTGCGGAGATCTGCAAACTCAACACGGTGAACACGCATATAATAATATAAATGAGGGCTGAGGCTGATGAAGTTTGCATATAACGGCCCATGGGCCGTTATATGGAGGAGGGCGGTTATTTGATGGAGGCGGAACCTGGGCTGTTATAAGAAGCTGGGCGGTTATTTGCGCATGGGCTGTTAATTGGTAATATACGGTACATATTTATATATTTATTTTTTTAAGAAATAGTTTCTTTCACATCAGGATGTAATGATCATTAGAGCAATAAACCCACCTATCTCTCAGACTCTCTCGACAGTCAGAGTTAGGAGTTTTAATGAATGAATGTAGAACTATGAGCAGGGTGTAATTCAGATGTGAGTGGACCTATAATTTAACTGACCAAACCCCTTTTTTTGAGGGGCGCTAGCCCCTCCTATACACAGGTTTAATGTTTGGGTGAAAAATGGGTTACTTGAGTGAATAAAAGGGAGTTGTGTCTTAACTTACCCCCAGGTAACCGCCACTGCACTGGTGGACATCATCTCGCTGGGCGTCAGCACCGTCAGGTAGCTCACATTCACCAGCAGATATAGCACTGTCACCATGGGAACCGCTATTAGAAGAGCTCTGGGAAGGTTCACCTACAGTATTAGATACAGAAAGAAAAAGATCAGAACCAGTGTTTTTTTTGCAGCAAATTTTTATTCTAGTTTTAGTCATATAGTCTCTTGAATAGTTTTCACTTCGTTTTAGTCCCATTTTAGTCACCCGGAATGTTTTAGTGTTAGTCAGTCTAGTTTTGGTCCATTTTAGTCGACTACATCTACAGTTGATTGTGTGTGTGTGTGTGTGTGTGTGTGTGTGTGTGTGTGTGTGTGTGTGTGTGTGTGTGTGTGTGTGTGTGTGTGTCACGCGTCTCAGTCATACTTTGACATACTGGAATTTTTTGCCATTTAAATTCTAACCTAAGCAACATTGTCAAATTATGAATTGTGCTCCTGCTCCAGCATGCTTACCTTATCCATCATGTCAAAGATAATGTACTGTAATGTAAGGTCGCTTATTGGTCCATATAACTAAAATAGGGGTGACATATCAAATAAGTCACTTTTTACCTCTGGACGTTTCAGCTCTTCTGTCACGGAATTGAGATTGTTCCAGCCACCATAGGCCCAAAGTCCCTGGTAGAAAGCAATGCCAATTGGACTGATGCCCACAGTCGTGTTGGCAAAGGAGCCTTCAAAGTTGACAGTGTGGCCCTTGATGAGCATCACCACGCCTCCTAGAACAATTCCAACCAGAGACAGCACCTTGGCCAACGTGAAGACGATTTGGACTGAGAGTGACGAGCGGACGTTCAAGCAGTTCACCGTGGCCAGCAGGATAATGGCAGCCGCGGCCACGCACTTCACCACCCGCACCGGGGGGGCGCAGTCCAAATAGAACGGGGCCACGGCGTACTGAGCAAAGCTCAGCGCGACACCGGCCACACCTGCTGGTCCCACGAGTAACACCGAGTTGAAGATCAACATGAAGGCAAGGAATGGCCCGAACGTCCTTAGGATGTATACGTACTCTCCCCCCGACTCCTGAATGACGGTTCCCAGCTCGGCGAAGCAGAGTGACCCCATAATTGCCAGCAGGCCGCAGCATGCCCAGATCACCAGGCTGGCCCCAGGGCTGCCGACGTTGGACAGCACGGACTGGGGACACATGAAGATCCCCGAGCCGATCATTGACCCTGCGATGAGGGACACGGCTCCGATCAGTCCTATTTCCCGTTTCAGACTGAGTTTCTCTGTCTTGGCGTCCATCGTTACAGTGGCCATGTGGCGCAAACCGTCCTGACACATTCACCTGTTGTTGAACAGGATCTGTGACAAACTGATTATGACACAATGTGCTCGGTGAGAGCACCCAAACACCTTATTACTCACTGTACCATGCTATTTTGAAGACTTAGCAACAAAGCCTGCCACCACTTTTCAAATTCAGTGACACCGCACCGTGCAATTTGGCATATATTGTTTACTCAAGTCTAATCTTCTACTCGTCTAATGACTGGGTGAGCATTTGCAGATAGGACTGAAGAACCGGTGTGTATTCAAAGGTAGAAAAAAATGCCTGGGCGGGGAAGGACAGTCGCAGACTGGTGAATTAATCTTTTCCTTGGAGGGGTACAATCCCAGAGACAGGAAGACTGACGATGAAGAGTTTGGAACCCGATAAAAATTGTTTAAAAAAGTATTTTTCACGCAGTGTAGAGAAAATGGTGCGAGGTTACAGAAGGCATGCAGATCGTTCCTCTTGGATGATAAAGCGTTTCTCTGGCAAACAATGGAATGACAGGGGGTTATATCCCAGCACCTTATCAGATATGTGACGGAGAATTTCCATCTTGCTACTACTGTGTGTTTGCTTCATAGCGCTCACTGCCCACTATAGGGCCTCTTGAAGTTAAGTTGATGTTTAATAACCAATTATATTCACTAAGATTTAGGATTCCTTTTATGTAACGATAAAGGTTTAAGGTTTCTCTTCACTTCTGGGAAACTTTCTGGGTCGAATATGCACTCTCAGATAATGCGTGCTTTCTCCCCCTCACCTTTCTTTCATGGTCGTGCCTGTCTCTCGCTGTCTCTCTCTCTCCCCTCCGCCCCACCCCTCTCTATCTCTCTCTCTCTCTCCCTGTGTACCTCTCTCTCTCTCCCTATCTCTCCAGTCCCCCCCCTCTCTCTCTCTCTCTCCCTGTGTACCTCTCTCTCTCCCTGTGTACCTCTCTCTCTCTCTCTCTCTCTCTCCCCCCCTCCCTCTCTCTCTCTCTCTTTATCTCTCCCCCTCTCTCTCTCTCTCTCTCTCTCTCTCTCTCTCTCTCTCTCTCTCTCTAGAGGGCTGAGCTGTATTAGATGTATTCCATGATATGCCTTTATGTTGCTTGAAGATCCTGCCACGAGCACATCTCTCAAATAACATCCGTATATAAATATCACTGAGACAGTTCTCTTGTCATTACTCATTTCTCAACCGTCATAGTGTACAAATGTGACACATCAGATGTTACAATGCATTACATATAATAGGCAGGCACCAGTGCATTCAAACTGGCCCTTGAACAATGACAAGACAGGATACATTATGTGGAATAACAGTTGATTATATCGTCTCCAAGGGCACAGTAGGTTGTGTTTATCAGCTTGTTGTTCAGAGAGGCGCCTATAAGTTCAAACAGCATTCTGGCCAGAACGCAGTTACCGGTGTATCTTTCTGTGTCAAAGTTTATTTGACATGGGAAATTAGTACATTCCTTTGATATCTTTGAGGCTACTGCGTCATTCATTTGACACTATACAAAATGATACACAAATCAGAATCTAATATACTAATGGTTATAAAAAAGAGATAAACACTCAAACACACAGAAGGATGTTGAAGGTATTTTGTCAATTCTACTGTCAAGAACAGAATTCAAATGTGCTAAAACAGTATGTATGGTTCTGGTGACAGGTGATAATCAGTAGTGGGCCGTCAGGGCCAGCAAGGCCTTCTCTGCTGGCCCTGCACTTGCCTGTTGCTGAATTTTATATTTTATTATAAACTCGTCACTCGAGTGAAGTGAAAAGGTATGCTGTCATGTAGGACTGGAAAACAAGGTTTTATTTCAAATAATTAGTCACGCATGGACCGACGACCTCTCTCTCTCTCTCTCTCTCTCTCTCTCTCTATCTCTCTCTTTCAGTCTCTATGTCAGTCCAGTCAGTCAGTGTCATGATTTCACAATTTTCTTTTGAATTTTGATCGATCACAAACTGTCTGCAGGCAATCAAGCAAATGTGATACTTAATATTTATAACAAATAACAGCAACACAAGCAGCTGTTCATTTTACTTATATAACCAGTAATTTGAGCTGCACTGCAGGGCAGACTGGTTGGGTGGTGGCTTCTGATTATAGCAGTTATGATCAGGGCAACAGGTTTGTGTTCCATCTGTATTCATTGTAGAGTAATACATATAATGTATAATTGCTCATCATCAGACGGTGTCAGCCCCAGAGACCCCTCCTGTGACAGCTTGCTTGACATGACTCATGTCATGTTAACTCTAGCTTCTTTACAACAAATAAAATAACATGTGGACCACAAACTCTGCATTCACACTGTTAAGCTGCTAAATTGGGCAGTGCACGTCAATTTCTTACTCATTGGAGATGAGAACCTGGCATAATATGTGTAGGAAAGTGAAGGCAAAAGTGTATTAATTAATGAATTAATTGATTGTTCCCCCCCGACATATCGCACAGGGCCTCGCATTTCTCCCAGACGCCTCTGTGGATATACAGTCAAAGCCTTTTTCGAGAATGAAGGACTTTTTTAAGAAAAGCTTGCATGGGTCGACCATGGTATGATGCAGGCAGCCATGGTAAGGATCTTTATATAATAATGTATATACATGTGATCGCGATGCGACGCAGCTTATTGATTGTTATAATCATGATCGCCCATGTCTGTGTACTTGAGCGTGAGACACAGTGTACTTGATACGTACTGCCTGAACTGTAGCATACTTTATAGTTAGGCTACGAGAGACATCTCGGTGACAGCAAGGTCAGCCTTGCTGCAGTAGGCACGTTATTATGTCTGATATCTTGTTGTCACGTCATTATGATCCAGCACTATATGTTCCTGTTTGTGTAATAAACTTTGTGAACCTTTAGCGTGATACTGTCTCGTGTCGCGTTATTGTTCTCCCGGGCCTGCCGCCGCAGTCGCCGTACCGAAGGAATACTTCAACCGGATTATCACACACCACCCAGCCTGCACACACTACCTGTCTGTCAAACCAGACGAGGGTCCAGTACTTAGAGTTTACAACATTGATGATTGATCGTTTTATAGGCTATGATTGTGGACTTGTGGTTGTTGTTCGTGCTGACAGTGTGGCCAAGGCTCAAGTGGCTGTGCGCTGCGTGGCTGTGCGCTGCACTATAGCATAACGTTTGTAGTAGCCAATTGGCTGTTGTTGGTTAAATAACCAATCTATGTTTTACAATCGTTTATAAAGACATGAGTTCCATTGAAGGGGCAGAAGACCAAACTATTCAAGCGTTTGGAAGAGAGTCAAGGGAAATTGGACAGAGGTTGTAGCTAGACTTCACAATATTAGTGGGAGGGGCCTATGCAAGCGACTGCGGCAACCACTTTTTGCAATTTTTCAAAATGGTGACTTTTCTAGTTATTATTATTATTATTATTAATGTACATCAATGAAATGCAAGACAGTAACAACTAAATTGCACTTGCAACCTCCTCCCGGTGAAGCTCCTCACTTGGATGGTTCCATGAGTATGAATTATGATAGTTAAAATAGCCAATCTACAAGCTCACAATGTGTGTCGATGTAGATCGGCCAGTTGAACTATTCAAAAATCACACCCTATTTCAAAATCACACCCGTGTGTGAAGTGGGGGGGGTGGGGCGCTCTGACAAGTACATGAATCATCTCATACTGGCCAATCATAATGCCTGCTGCCACTGTCACATAATGCTGTGAAGTGCCACTTCACAACTTACCCGTTCGAGTCAAGCTTTTGCTAGTTTGACTCGAGCGCTGAGAGCGACACATGTGTTGCAGTCACCTAAAGTTCCCTCTCTGGAGGTTCCGCATGTGGACAAGTTGTGCTGTGCAAATATATTCTTTCAGAGCGAACGCAAGTCTTTGCTTCTGGGGGGTCCCTGGATGGAACAACATATTTTCAGATGGGTATTCGGCAGCCAAAAACAGATTATTCTGGGGTGCTTGCATTTTCGGATTCAGCTGCAAATTACCTTTCCAATGGCATGATGCATGGAGTTATTGTTTTTCAAACTTTTGTGATATTCTGGCGCCCCGTTGGAAGGATCGGCCCGACGCATGTCGCATCTACTTCCGAAGCCTGTGTAAATATAGAATGACAAAACTGGTTCACATATATATTTACAACTAGGTCGGTTGCATCGCTGGCTGGTTAGGTGTGAGTCACAGTGATGTCACTCCAGCGCAGCCATTAGACATTTCGAACATAGTGTTTGCACCCGAATAACAACAAACAGAACTAGAACTGCACTCTGCCGAGTGCATACTTGCTTGTTGCACACTAGTAGGCCATAAATGGCCAACTAGTGCGCAAGCAGAGCGCGCAAGTACTTTCGACCGCTGTAAACTGTCACATCTCAGTATCTCTGTGAAGGAACGTTTGAAATGTATAATCATTAGGTGTAACTATTTGCTACCTACCTACTTTTTTACATCACAGTTAGCGGTATACTGTGGTTACTTTGCGCCAAAACATGACAGCCGTCCCGCCATTTGATGCGTATGCAAGAAAAACAGCAAATCTGTGCCTGGTTTGCTGGGACCAACACGGAAGGCGACACCCTCGTCAAGGTCCTGCTCAGGGAGACCAGGAGGCCCGAGGTGGGGGACAAGTTCAGCAGCCGACACGGGCAGAAGGGCGTGTGCGGCCTCGTCGTCCCGCAGGAGGACATGCCCTTCTGCGACTCGGGCATCTGTCCCGACATCATCATGAACCCGCAGGGCTTCCCCTCCCGAATGACCGTGGGTCAGCTGATCGAGCTCCTGGCCGGCAAGGCCGCGCTCCTGGACGGGCGCTTCCGCTACGGCACGGCGTTCGGCGGCAGCCGTGTGAGCGACGTGTGTGCGGACATGATCCGCCACGGCGGCTACAGCGACCACGGCAAGGACTACGTCACGTCGGGGAGCACCGGCGAGCCGCTGGAGGCCTACGTCTTCTTCGGACCCGTGTACTACCAGAAGCTGAAGCACATGGTGCTGGACAAGATGCACGCGCGTGCTCACCCGACAGCCCACCGAGGGACGCGCCCGCGATGGCGGCATGCGCCTGGGGGAGATGGAGCGTGACTGCCTGATCAGCTACGGGGCCAGCGCGCTGCTGCAGGAGCGCTTCATGATGGCCAGCGACGCCACCAAGGTGGACGTGTGCGGGCGGTGCGGCCTGCTGGCGTACGCGGGATGGTGTCACTACTGCCGCTCGTCGGGCCACGTGTCCTCGCTGCGCATGCCGTACACCGCAAAGCTGCTGTTCCAGGAGCTGCAGTCCATGAACATTGTGCCTCGCCTCAAACTGGAGCCGTACAACTAGAAAACTCTGTCCATCCATCCATCTTCAACCGCTTATCCGTAGGTGGGTCACAGGGGAAACAGCTCCACCAGAGAGCTCCAGACTTCCCTCTCCAGAGCAACATTAGTGACTTCCTCCTGGGGGATTCCGAGGCGTTCCAAGGCCACAGTCAGCATTGCTATGGAAAATAACCAGTATGCCAAGCATGGCCTTTGAAAGGTTGGTGAAGATCTGATTGCCTCCCAACTTCATGGCATATGTCCCACCAGGCCTCATCAGTGCGCTTTGTGAGGATGTGGTCTTCCAAGATAGACGTTTGATACAACCTGAACTCATCCTCCACCTGGTCCATAGTGACCCCTCCAGGCAGAATAGACGGAAAGCGTCTGATGAAGTGGAAATGGACAGATTTCCGTTTGGTTATGTCTGCCACCACAACATGCATCAGCAGCTCATCGCTAAATAGAAATTTGGAAATCATGTGTTCAGCTGCAGCTGAGAAATAGTTTCCGACATCTCTGAAAAATGGCTCCAGCTCTAGATGGATTTGGATGATGGTCTCGGTGTCCTCGCCAATGGAGAGTTCTTCATCACTCAGCTGGTTTTCTCTGCTACTGTACTCTGTTGATTTGATGCCTCTAGCAATTTCATCCATCATAGTGATCACATGCTCTGGCTGACAGAATGAAAGTAGTATCTTCTGAAGTTGCAGCTCCAAAGTTGGTAGCAGGATTTGTATACAGGGTTCCTCTTTTTGGAGAATATTGTTGCCAATGTCAAAAATAGGTATGGCCCTTTTCAGAAACAGTGCATACACCTTAGACATGATGGTTGGTGAGGAATTGAAGTACCTTCTGTGGTTTTGTCAGAACCTGGTTCTCTTCCACTTGGGCTTGCTCTTTTTTCTTTTGTCTTTCTCCTGTATAGGGCTCTCTTTCCTATACTGCATCTTGCTTGAAGAGGAATGCAGATCAAACTCTGCAGCAGGGTTGGTTCTCGTAGAGGGGGTGACTGTAGTTTCCTGGCTAGGGCCAGACGGGGGCATGGGCAGGTTTGGTGCTATACATGAGATGTATGGGATTGTTTTGTTTCTTTTTTTTAACACCTGCCTGTAGAAGAAAAAAATGAGGGGTGCTAATATATTCTAACTCATGTTGATTAGGTGATGTAAATTAAGCAAACTATGTAAAACGCTTTGGATAAAAGCGCAATATAAACGCACCATTCATAGCACAGTAGCACTCACAAACCTTCTAAGAGCAACCACGCATAAAAGCGTGATGCAATTTAATTCTGAGCGATGCCAACGACGACCTGTGGCGTGGTTCTCGTTTTTTATGAATATGTTTAGATTAATAACCTCCGGAGCGCTGTTTAACCCATTTTGGACGGGAACCCCTTTTGGTGTTTTAAACATTATGTTATAATTTAGCTATTGAAAAATAGCCGATCTGGCGCGCTACGAGCTTGTAGATCGGCTATTTTTGAAAAATCGTGAAAATATTTATTTCAGAAAACTGAAGGATTTAGAAGATTTTGTTTTTAATTTCGAGGTCAGGCCTAAATGGGTTAAATTCCTGAGCTTATATTCGGATTCCATTACCCAGAAAACCCATGTCACGTGACACACGTGTATGTTTTCCTATATAAAATGACCCTACCCCCCAGTAAACAGATGTAGGCACTGGGCAGCCGCCCGGAGAAGTCGGGGGGAGTCGGGGAGAGTCTTCTCAGCCAGTTTTGTGGTCCCGGCGCAGTAAAAAAAAATAGCAGTAATATTTATTTGAGCGTATTGTAGTGAGTAGCGAGTAGTAGTAATGATCCATCCGTGTCCAGTGGCCTTCTCCAGTCCCAGCCCGGTCCTGGGGGACCACCGTGAGCCAGATCTCCCAGCCTGTCCCCAGCCGGCTGCTGTCTCCTGCAACATCCACCCTAGCGGGTTACACGTGTGCCAAGGTTTTTCATTTGTCTCCCCACCGTCCTGAGGAGTTACCACCAACGATGATGCCTTCGCTAAAAGGTAACATGTCTAGTATGACGATCCCTATATTTGGCCCGAGCCGACCTAGTGCTGATATCAGATAGACGTGGTAGAACCATATATGGATAGATCTAACTGGCTTAGTCATCGTGACAGGCATAGTCATTAAATTAGAATATATAGGGTCGGTACTACTAGTGATCGACGTGGCTAACAAAAACATCTGATCAAATTATTTTATTGTGCCGTGTCTTTGTGGGCCGAGTCGTGGCATGATCGCTACCAATAGATGCTGTATTAGTATTACGA
The DNA here is from genome assembly GCF_963924005.1 of Protomyctophum bolini. Classification (NCBI taxonomy): domain Eukaryota; kingdom Metazoa; phylum Chordata; class Actinopteri; order Myctophiformes; family Myctophidae; genus Protomyctophum; species Protomyctophum bolini. The sequence continues at coordinate 42,452,365 of NC_137877.1, read as the reverse complement.
TAAAATAATATGGCGAGTAATAATACATATTTCCCCTAAGAAACCTGCGCTATCCACAAGTTTGACTTAATGTATTTGCTAATTAGTTACTGTATCGATTTTAAATCATTGAATCGTATCGTCTCGTCTCGCCATAATGAACCAATATCGTCCATGTATCGTATCGTCAACCATGTATCGTGATGTGTATCGTATCGCTGTGAAAATGTATCGTTACACCCCTAATTAGTGTGAGACATGATACAACTAGCATATATATGGGGAAAGACAACTCTACAGGCCAAGGTCAATCAGATAGTATGGCTGATAATGAAGCATTTGGGTTACTTGCAGATTAAGATAGTATTTAATAAAGTTTTGATTGTATCCTTTTGCTATAGTCATTGCCTACAGTAGGGCCTACGCATACTGTAGAAACTACAAGCTGAAATGGAATACAACATTTGGCATTCAAAAGCAAAGATTCAAAGGCAAATTGACATCATATACTGTACATAACAGGCACTGGAGACAGTATGGCTCATGGTTTAATAAATATTTATAATTAATACAAATAGCTGATTCTCCAACAAAGCATCGCGACTACAATGCAATACACCATTGTCGCAAAATTAACCCCTAATGTACACTATTATGTAAAGGTATGCTGGGATAATGATAATAATTAAGGCAAGAGATCAACATACTATAGAATATAGAAGCCACAATGGGTGTCAAGTCAGCTGCAGAGACAATGGTATTGTCTCGCTGTCAAATGTAGTTTCATCAAGATCAGTCGTCCCCAAAAAATGTTTAGCTTGAGACCGAAGAGAGAAATTTGATGTCTCGCTGGATGGGGCTCAAACTAGTGAAAATAGCAGATGTACAAGCTCGCAATGCGTTGTCAGCAGTGTTGATTTCATCGACTAAAACTATGACGATAAATGATCATCGACTACCTTTTTTCACTGACGGAAACTAAATGAAAACTAAGCTACGATGACTAAAACTAAGACTAAGTGTAGCTAACCCAAGCCAGAGAATGGTGAAGCGTACTGATGTTTCCAATAGGTTTTAATTTTCATTGTTGAAACACCTTTTTTGGAAACATCAGTACGCTTCACCATTCTCTGGCTTGGGTTAGCTACAGTAAGAACTTGTTCCCGTTCTAGCTGGGTGCTAAGATATGTAACTGGTGCTGCTGCTTCCTCAAACATTTTCTTGATCTGATCCTGAGCAGCCAGGTAAGTGCAATACCTAATCAATGCAACCCCCAGTGGAAAATTACCAGGCTCTAGGCCACACACTGAACTCAAACCAAAAAACCCTTTCAAAATAAAAGTATGACACACAGTGCCTTGGGTCATTTACACTCCCACCAAAATGATGCAGGTTTTACAAAAAACACACATAATTTTCATATATGAAATGGCTCATATCAAAAACAAATAAACATCACATAACCATTTCACCTGTACTGTAAAGATATGCTAAACAGTTTCTAATAACAGAATCAGTTTTTGTACTGGGCGTTCTACCACAGTCAATTTGTTAACACGTTCACCCTTCTGATTGAGCTTTCGATCTCCTACAGTTATTTTGACTCTTCTGACCAGTCCATCTGAGCCGATAAGAGTCTCCGAGACTCGTCCTAGCTTCCACTCACTCCGTGGCAACATTTCTTCCTTGTCCATCACCACATCACCTACTTGAAGGTTCCTCTTAGGGGTATGCCAGCACTGCCTGAAGGTAATGTTGTGGACATATTCCTTCCTCCAGCGACTCCAAAACTGTTCCGTTAAATATTGTACTTGGCGCCATCTTTTTCGGCCATACAAGTCCTCTTTGACAAACTGTCCTGGAGGAGGTAGTGCTGTGGTGGACTTCATTGTGATCAGATGATTGGGAGTGAGGGGCTCTAAGCTATTTGGATCATTAAGGTTGTCAACGGTAAGGGGACGGCTGTTAACTATTGCCATAGCTTCATAGAATACGGTCCGTAGGGAAGAGTCATCCAGTCTACTGGATGAGAGTGAGAGTGTGGAGGTGAGGACATTTCTTACAGTTTTGATCTGTCGCTCCCAAACACCACCAGCATGACTTGAGTGTGGTGCATTCATGATGAAATCACACTGCTTTTCTGCAAGAAAGGTTGTCAAATAAAAGTATGACACAAAGTGCCTTGGGTCATTTACACTAAGTAATACAAATAAAAACTAGACTAAAATGTTAGGAAGTGACTAGTGGACAAGAGTTCCAGTATATGTCATTTTACACTTGGTTGCATGCTGAAAAAAGCAGATCGGCTATTTCCAGTGTAAAATCAGCCATACGACGGCATACATTTTAGTCGAATCAACTGTAGATTTAGTGGACTAAAATCTCATGAGATTTAGTCGACTAAAACTACAACATTCCGGGTGACTAAAACTAAATGTGGTGTCTGCGGATGAGCACACACACATTATCCACTTGAACCCTCTCCACAGCAGGGGTTCCCAAACTTTGTCATGACAAGGACCCCCAAATTGACACTAATTAGCCCGCGGACCCCCATTTGAAAAGATATGCCAGGGACCCCCATAAGAGAAGACTTTTACAGCTCTAGCAAAACCAGATTAATTTTAATGACCCCCAGTTTGACATGCATATTAGTCTACGGACCCCCATTTAATGGCATTTCTATCCCCAATTTATACCTTAAAATCTATGTTAATTTAACTCTGAGAGTGTACAAATGGAACCAAATAGACCTGTTAGGGTCCATCATTTAGCTGGGGACCACTGGAACTCCCTCAAGGACCCCTGGGGGTCCCCGGTCCCCACTTTGAGAACCACTGCTCCACTGCAGTGGTTGTCTGTTCACAGTCCATTATGCCATTATACTGCATGTCATGCTGTTTACAAATTTGTCCACCAGGGGATGCTCATGTAACACACTTCTAGGTTTGCTCATGATCAGTTTTAGCTGTCATGTTAGCAGTCTCTCACAGACTGTTGACTGGCAAAGAGGGCGCTGTTTTTCCTTTGTTTTTTGATGATGGGTTCTCAGATTGTGTTTGCAGTGACAGTGGTGACCCTGCTGATCTACATAAAAGAGAACCAGAAAACCACAAGGTGATCGAGTCTTACACACACTTGTAGGACTGTACATGCCCACGCATAGGCTACTAACATACTGTATGTTAGTAGCCTATGTAGTAGCTATTTATCATGTGTAGGCCTATGTTACATACACGTACATACACGTACATAAATAGCCCATATATATATAGTATGAGATATAGTCCAGAAGACTATATCGTTTGGCCAGGGGGACTGAGAACAAAATGCATTCAGTTAGAATGAACAAATGTTTTGCATATATTTTCCAGTGGCCCCGGCCTCATGCAGTGCCTGCAGGAACCCCCCTGAAGATGATGGAGAGGTGAGTATTATGATTATTTCTGATTCTTCATCGTTCTTTGCTCTGGTGTAACGTGTGCGCTATTGTGATGTCTTCACTCTGCATTCATTGTTTCCGTGTTGCTTTGAATGAAAATGTGTTTGACGAGGCTCTTTCATGGCCAAATCCCTCTTGAAAAGGGTTAGTGTGTGTATTAATCCACGTTGGCACTCTTGAAGGTTTTCTTTTTTTTTATAAAGTATTTAACCTATGTTAAAATGTCAGTTTAGTTACCGTAGCAGCTTGTCTTCTGCTGCTGCTGTTGGATGCGTTTGTGTTCATGGTAACCAATGGGAGCTTCCTCTACTACACACAACACATTGTGGAGAGAACATTCTTCATTTTCAGGACTTTTGTCTTTATTTCAAAAGGCACAAAGAAACAAACATTACATTATCTCATCAATTCAACTGTTTAAAACTGTATGAATAGTTAAGTGACAACCGTCGACTTTACAGTAATGAAGGTGCATTCAGTTCCAATGCGCTTTGAATGGGTTTCATGCCTTCATAATGGACTATACAGTATGTACAGTATACCAACTTCAATGAGGTGTTCATCCAACAATAGAGATAAGTAACACAAAGAAAAGGATACAATACAAAATAAAGTTGCTTAACTGTGATTTAAAAAAAAATCTTTAAATCTTAAAAAATAAATCAAAGTACAAAAACATGGTAATATATCACATACATCAAAATTGTTATCATGAATCATACGTAAGCAAACAACCTAACAGTGGAGTATCTATATAATGACGCTATGCGCATACACTATAGAGTGCTACTGTATGTTGTCTACATAAAATACTATCTAAGTTACATAAGTTGAGCCTATGCAAAGGAACAATAACCTCCTATTTACACTATGGCTTACTGCTCATAACAAACACTGTTCTGTAAAAAATATATACATAAACAAAACACATATCATAAAATGGAGGGATTACTCAATAGCTTGAATGACAATGCAAGATTATTATTATCCTAATCGCATAAAATATGTAAAAGTAACAATTGTGTATAGCAACCACTGACTATAGCCCTTCATCAAGTTGACTATTTTAATTCTCCTACAAAACTATTTACGTGTTGCTGTTGCCCGCTTGGGATATTAATTATCGGGGCATGGTTCCATAATCTTCTACAGAGGAACCACAGAGAGCATCCGTTTTGGGACGGCTAATATTTGTAGTAATATACAGCACCAGCATGGATGACTGACCGTGACATTAAATAAATTGATTTAACCAGGCCCCCATAACAAGCTAAATAAAAACGCAACAAGGCTTCCATTTAAAAATCACATCTTCTGTCTGTCCTCGTTTAGCTTTGGTCTGTGTGGACTGGGAGGAATTATTTCTATTTACAACCACAAACACCAGGTAAAGTACAGTACTTGTTCTTCTGTCTGTCTGTTCCTGTCAATCTTTTTTTCTTTTCTTTTGTTCCCCTTTTTTGCCCCTTTTTCTCCCCAATTTACTCATTATGCCAATGTATTGCTCCCCACACACATTTCTGTACATTGTCACAAGCTCACCTGGAGATCATACCGGGAGGATGTAGAGCCTTCATCTTAAGGCCTATTCATATAGTCTGGATTTTCGGTGGTGAGCTGACCACCGGGGCTGAAATAACGTTGAGTGGTGGTGAGTAAAAACAGAGAGAAGGGCTGGAGCCTTTACTCGTCTCACCCAACACTCCCAGCTGACAGCAAGGAATATTCTGTAGGATTATGTGCAGTGACTATATATATATATATATATATATATCACCCTCCCCGCCCGGCTTCTCTACCCCGAACATGGGCCAAATGTGTTCGACAAACCCAGATGAGGTGGATTTGAACCCCCTAGACTCCACAATGGTGGGCACAGCTACTTTACTGTGTCTATGGGGCCTGGACTCCTGTCTCAGTACTGGGTCCAGCTTCAACAACTCCTTGTTGATCTATCTCTTCATACTGGTGGTATTCTGTCTCCTCACTGGGTCCAGCAGCTTCAACAACTACTTGTTGATCTATCTCTTCATAGTCTGAGTCATCTGCCTCTTCAATGGAAATGTTCTCATTTCCGACATTATAATGAACCGTGGCAGTGTTCCACATTCCTGCATTATGTCTTCTGCTGGCCTGGAGAAACACAGAAACACCCAACGTTAAGTCACTGAATCACATCTGGCTGAGAACCCTCCTATCTCTCTATTGTTTGTTTGTATGAAGACACTTGAACTCTGGTTTAACTGTCATTTGTGTACATTTCAGTCTTGTGTTGTGTAAAGATGTATTACCTTCCAGAGACAATAGAGGGCGATGGGTACCAGCATCAACAGCAGCACCAACAGCAGCACCACCACTTTGCTGCTGTCATCCTCAGGTGTCAGAGGGACTGTAGGAGGGACTGTAGGAGGGACTGTGAAAAATAAAACATCATCAAATCATGTAAGAACATTTGATAAACCTTCATGTTTGATTGAATCATGCCTGACAGAGATTCATATTGTGAGTTTAACCCATTTAGACCTGAGGCCGATTCTTAAAAAAGGGCTTCTAAATTTTTCTAAACAGTTTTCTGAAAAACCTGTGTTTCTATGTCAGTGGTGCTCAGCCTTTTTCATGTCAAGGACCCCCAGAATTATCTGTATTTGGCCCAAAATATGTCCCCCGCCACCAGAAGCAAAGATTTGAGTTAAAAACATTCACTCTGAAAGAATATATATTCAAAGAATTGAGCCACATTTTCAAGATTCATCAAAAATAGCAGACCTGCAAGCTCGTAGCGTGGCACTCTGTGACGCGCTACAAGCTTGTAGGTCTGCTATTTTTCAACAGCTAAAGGATAACATTAACGCTTAAAACACCAAAAGGGGTTCCCGCCCAGAATGGTTTAAAGGTAATTTCATTCAGGTTACCTGTGACGACGGTGAGAGAGAGGATGTCGCTCTCAGAGGAGACATTGTGAGAAAACACGTTGGTGTGATTTATAACAACGTCGACGTGATAAGCACAGCTGTAATTCCCTTGGTGGCCGGGGCCTGCTTCGAAGAACAGGAAGTTGGCAGAGTGATTGACAGCTGGCTGGGTGTGGTTGTGTGTGCTGTTGGCTCCAGTGAAGGTGAGGTGGAAGGAGCCGTCTGGGTACTGTGGCAGGATGGAGCAGCTGATGCTGAAGTTGGAACCTTCCAACACCTGCTGCCCCTGCTGCTGGCCCTCAGAAACCCCGTTTAGAGACACCTGCTGCTGGCCCTCAGAAACCCCGTTTAGAGACACCTGCTGCCCCTGCTGCTGGCCCTCAGAAACCCCGTTTAGAGTGGGGAAGATGCTGATGTTTGGCTTAAACAGAAGATCTGTAACAAGACACGAGTGATTGAATTATAGTACAGCAGATATTTACATTTACAGTATAGAGTAGCCAATGAGATGGAACCAAGATTAGAGATCCAACATAGTGTATGGCTCCTGTATGGCTTTTGCTGAAATTAGACGATGCAATTTTTTTAAATTTAAATTAATTCAGAAAGAGAAACATCCTGTTTCTATGCTGTAGATAGGTAGGTTAAGTGAGTAGGCAAGTAGACGGACGTCACTGTTTGTGTTACCTGAACAGATCACCTCCAATGTGACAGTGGAATTCTCAGACAGTGTCATTCCACACTCCCTCAGTGAAGCCTCGGTTCCAACACAGTCAGCTGTGATCCACCACACAGGTTGAACCGTTGAAGCAGGACTCCTTTGTGTTGAAACGTCAGAGCCACAGTCCATCTGCCTACACACGACAGAGGATGACTTCAGGTTCCAGTCGGACTGACCATCCACGGGTCTCCAGTCTCCCTGGTGTTGCATCTCCAGTACACCACTACAGTTACTGCTTCCTCCCACCAGCCTGACGTCATCAGGCTCTGCACAGAGACAAGACCGTTACAAACCATTTAGAGCAGACATGCCTTGTGAGCCGAAAGTGTTCAGTTCTCCCACTCCATGTTAATGGATGGTGGTGTTCTGTTGGGACGCATACTTTGGTTAGACATAGCATTGGTTAAGGTTGGTGAGGGGTGCGTTAAGACGACCGGATTAAAGTTGGTGAGGGGGGCGTTAAGGGTTGGGAGAGGGTTAAGGTTAGGTTTAGGTGTGCTGCACCAGCTCAGTGGCCTTGTGGTTAGAGTGTCCGCACTGAAACTGGGAGGTCGGGGTTCAATACCCGGCCGGGTCATACCAAAGACTATAAAAATGGGACCCAATGCCTCCCTGCTTGACACTCAGCATCAAGGGTTGGATTAGGGGGTAAGTCCCTGCGACATACTAGCGTCATGTCCAGGGGGTGTACATCAAGCTGCCTCACGCTACAGAAACAGGAGTTAAGCTCCTGCCCTATGGGCCTCATGGCTCGGCAAGGCTACTTACTAGGTGTGCTGCCCCGTGGGAGGTTAGGGTGAGGGTGAGGGTTTGAGATATCAGACCAATGGTATGTCTAACCAAAAGCATGCACCCGTTCTGTTAACAGGTGGTGGGGATCTATTCAGATTTCAGATTTTTATTGAAGGGACAGCCTCTTGAGATGCAGCATCTCATTTTCAAGAGGGACCCATAAAACCAAATACAGAAAAGCATACTTTCCTAACACTGTCTAACACTAACACATGGTGAGCTGTCACTCCCAAGACGGCAAATGGGTGAACTTCTTGTAACGGAAATGACCAAACGTCAAACTCAAAACTCAAAGTTTGAGCACGGAATATCACACCCGTTATGCCATGCTCAGCCAATCACAGCGCATAATGGGAATAACGGCACAGCTTCCAGCCAATCACAACGGCCAACCACATCGCCAATGTACATTGTACATTGTACAATTGCCAATGTACATGGTTAATTTTGCTGCAATTCCGTCCTCAAATTTTGGCGGCATAGATGGTAATTTTCCCTCCTCATATTTTGAGGACATTACTAAAATGATTAGATTATACCTGAGCAGGCGAGTCCAACAGTCTTGTCAGGTGAGCAGGTGGTGTTTCTAGTTGAATCTGAGGTTCTACAGTCCAGGAGAACAGACTCGTTGCCTTCACACTGGAACTCTTTGGTCCACATCGAAGCGTTCAGGCCTCCATAGAGCGCCCCCTGGAGGACTGAAGGAGCCCCGCAGCCAAGATCCCTACAGACCACCTCTGCATCCTGCTGGTCAAAGTCATCTTCACACACTGAGACCCACGACTGGTTAGATTTCACCTCCACTCTGCCTGAACACACACTTGTCCCGTTCACCAACCTCACAGAATCTGGAGAGAGAGAGAGAGAGAGAGAGAGAGAGAGAGAAAGAGAGGGGGGGAGGAGGGAGAGAAGGGGGGTGTCAATGTACATGTATCTTATTAAACACGCATGTGCATGCACGCAGCCACGCACACACGCAGAGTTGTGGAGGTGAAGTGGAGGTCACTGTTTATGTGTTTTACCCGAACAGAACACCTCCAGTCTCTCAGTGGAATTACGAGACTCCTTTGTTCCACACTCCCTCAGTGAAGATTGAGATCCAACACATGGAATCTTCCACACAGGTTCAACGGTTGCATCAGACCTCCTTTGTGTTGAAACAGCAGAGCCGCAGTTCAGCTGTCCACACACTACAAATGATGACTTCAGGTTCCAGTCATAAATAGAACCCGCTGGTCTCCACTCTTCCTGGTGTTTCACCTTCAGGATACCAGAACAGTTACTGGTTCCTCCCTCCAACATGACGTCACCAGGCGGCTCTGTACAGTGGCAAAAAAGAAAATAAACTACTATTACTTTCATTGTTAAATAGGAATGCGAATTACAAGTATAGTTGGTATTTTACTGTTTTATCTCAGGCTAGCAATGTCATTTTCATGTTTTAAACTAGAAATATGTGCTCCTCTGAGCACAGGACAATATAGTAGAGGTCAATCTTATCCAATCAGGATGACATGTGAAATATTGGACAAGTCTCCCTTGATGACATTACTATAGAGGTAATCAGGGCCGCTGCTGGCCATTTGGGTGCCCTAAGCATAACATATTTGTGGTGCCTTGTGCTTTGTGGTGCGGTGCTGGATTACTTCTTCAATTCGACCAATTCCACAATTCAATTGGACTACGGTGGCAGCAGGAAGTACAAGGTAATAGCCTAAATAGCTCCAGTTTTTCCACCTTGGTGATTCACAACCATATGCTTATATTAGTTGTGATTTCTCATCCCATCAGAATCAAAGTAATCACAGACATGACAGTGTCTGCAGCTAGAGTACATTCCACTCACTGCACAGGGAAGTGAATGATGCCAGGCTGCAGGTGACCACAAACCAGTCACATTATGTGAAATGTTCTTTTCTAGTTATGATTATTATTACCTGAGCAGGCGAGTCCAACAGTCTTGTCTGGTGAGCAGGTGGTGTTTCTAATTGAGTCTGAGGTTCTACAGTCCAGGAGAGCAGATTCGTTGCCTTCACACTGGAACTCTTTGGTCCACATCGAAGCGTTCACCTCTCCATAGAGCGCCCCCTGGAGGACTGAAGGAGCCCCGCAGCCAAGATCCCTACAAACCACCTCTGCATCCTGCTGGTCAAAGTCATCTTCACACACTGAGACCCACGACTGGTTAGATTTCACCTCCACTCTGCCTGAACACACACTGGTCCCATTCACCAACCTCACAGACTCTGGAGAGAGAGAGAGAGAGAGAGAGAGAGAGAGAGAGAGAGAGAGAGAGAGAGAGAGAGAGAGAGAGAGAGAGATCATTTTAATCATAGAACATTACACTTTTCCAGGACTGCTCCACTCATCTCTGAAATGCAATTTTTGTGTGAGGATCTTAGTTGAGATCATTCAAGAATCCATTTTCCAACATCACCACGCACAAAAATAACGAGTTGTCTAAATGTAATAACTAACTTTTGTGTATTCATAATTCCTAACATGTCTCTGTAATGGACGGTCAGGACTCGGTAACCTATTAATATGTGAACATTTTGTTGGTGGTACTTTATTTTGTACTTTAGGTTAATACAACTAAAGAATGTGTAGCCCTCAGTGGCAAGGGAGGTGTGTGTTCTGTGTGACAGACTGACAGACAGACAGACAGACACCTGAACAGGTGTTACCTGAACAGATCACCTCCAGTCTGTGGGCTGAAGTATAAGACGCATTTGTTCCACAGTCCTTCAGTGAAGACTCAGAGCCAACACAGGGAGATGTTATCCACCATACAGGTTGTTTTGCAGAACCAACCAGTCTTAGTGATGAAACAGCAGAACCACAGGCTAGCTGTCTACACACTACAGATGATGACTGCAGGGTCCAGTCAGAATCATGCACTGGTCTCCACTCATCATGGAGTTTCATCTCAAGTTTTCCAGCACAGTTACTGGTTCCTTCCACCAACCTGACATCTGTACAGAGACGAAAGTAAGCAGTAAAAACAAAAACAAAATTAGAAAATGCATTACTTTCATTTTAAGTAATCGACACAAAAGATGCTACACATACTCGTAGTCGGATCATATAGGATACCGGATAAGTTTGTGAAAACTGTGGCCGAGTCTTACACACAGTCTGTCCTGCAGGGGACACAGAAAGCACCACCAGTACGTTCCAAAAATATCTGTCAACCTAAATCAGAGTAAGTAAAGGGGCAGTGGGTCAGGGGTAGAGTGGCCGGTAGAGTAGCCGTTTCGATGCCGGGTTCCCCCAGAGTTAGTGTAGGTTCTAAGTAGGTTAGACTAAAGGTGGTTGCACACCGGCCGCGTTTTTCGGAAAATCGATAGAAACGCAGCTAAAAATCCGAAAAACACGCTCGGTGTGTGGGGACCTTAACTCTGCCATCGGTGTGTGAATGTGTGTGTGAATGGGTGAATGTAATGCACAATCTATGTAAAGCACTCTGGATAAAAGCACCATTTACCATTTAAAGCAAATCACACGCATGTTGAAAAGAATGCTAATTAAAGTGATTGAAATGATACGCTGCTGTCATAGGAGGAGGAGGCAGAGGAGATGGGTCAGGTGGGTGTGTCCACATTTTAACACATACTGTACACCAGCGTTACTCAACCCGCGGGCCGCGAGCCGCATGCGGCCCATGCTTCATGTCTCTGCCGCCCATCGTGGTCATGCCAATGAAATGATAGTTTTTGTACTTTCAGTGTGGGGAAATCATTTGCAATCATGATGAGATTCAGCTGATATAGCAAAGTGACCTGGTATCTGTTCTATTCTATTTGATGTTGTTCGTTTAATTAATGTATTTAAGTATTCTTTTTGTTTGAGTATTGGCTTTACTGCATCATTGCACTGGTTACAATTAGTTCTAGATCCTAGTGTTCATTTAAAATGAGATATTCCTCTAAATCTGGGTAGTAAAAAAGAAAAGAATCAGGCCACAGCCCTGGCGCTCCTGGTCCCTCTGCACGTCCCCGATTACCTGAGCAGGTGAGTCCAACAGTCTTGTCAGGTGAGCAGGTGGTGTTTCTAGTTGAGTCTGAGGTTCTACAGTCCAGGAGAACAGACTCGTTGCCTTCACACTGGAACTCTTTGGTCCACATCGAAGCGTTCACTTCTCCATAGAGCGCCCCCTGGAGGACTGAAGGAGGCCCACAGTCAAGCTCCCTACAGACCACCTCTGCATCCTGCTGGTCAAAGTCATCTTCACACACTGAGACCCACGACTGGTTAGACTGCACCTCCACTCTGCCTGAACACACACTGGTCCCATTCACCAACCTCACAGACTCTGGAGAGAGAGAGAGAGAGAGAGACAGACAAAGTGTGTTCAACATTTTCATTCATTAAAGGTAGGCTACAACAGATGAAAACATGAGGACACACACACACACACACACACACACACACACACACACACACACACACACAATTTATAATGTAGGCATTTAGCAGACACTCTTAACCCATTCAGGACGGGAACCCTTTTGGTGTTTTAAGCATTGTGTTATACTTTAGTTATTGAAAAGCGCAGCACTAGCTTGTAGATCTGCTTTTTTTTTAATCGTGAAAACGTGTGCAAATCTTTGGATTTAAATTATTTCAGAGCAAACATTTTCATTTCATATGTTCGCTTCTGGGGGGGTCCCTGGAACAACATATTTTCAGATATGCCAGCCAAGTATATACATATAATTCTGGGGGTCCTTGACATGAAATAGTTTGAGAACCACTGACATAGAAACGTAGGTTTTTCATTTGTAAAATAGTCATCAGGTCTAATTGGGTTAAATTAATCCAGAGCGATTTACAGTAAGCAAGAACAACACGGTAATACAGCAAATACATAACACACACACACACACACGCACACAGATAGACGGATGGACAGACGTATGGGGACAGACAGACAGACAGACAAGCCAGATCAATTTAATAGCAGACTGTACAGATTACTGTTATTGTTGAAGTATTGTTTGTGTTACCTGAACAGATCACCTCCAGACTCATGGCATTGGACCAGCGGTGAGAGCGCATTGCTCCACACTCCCTCAGTGAAGACTCAGTACCATCACAGGAAGATATAATCGACCATGCAGGTACATCAGTACGACGAGCAGAACTACTTTGTGTCGACAGAGCAGAGCCACAGTCTATCTGCCGACACACTACAGATGCTGCCTTCAGGTTCCAGACAGTCGACTGATCAACCCCTCGTCTCCATTTTCTCTGGTGTTTGATCTCCAGTCCACCAGTACATTTACTGCTTCCTCCCACCAACCTAACATCATCAGGCCCTGTACAGAGACAAGTGAGAATACCGTAAGTACAGTTAAACAAAGTACTATTACTTTTCCTTACAAAAAAATCCTAACAAAGAGTGTAGATTGTTATGTCAGGCTATCGAAACCACATCCTTGTGTTTGTTTTCTGTTTTAACTGATTCTAGCCCCTCCCTGTGTCTGTGTCCATAGTCGTGTCATAGTGTCTGAGCAAATAGACATTGTGTCTAATTTTACGTCATGCTGATGTGCCCCTCCCTTCACATGGGTGTGATTTTTCAAATAAGATTTTGGTTTGTAAAGCATGTAACCTTTGTCCTATTTTTGTCCAGCTATGTCCAGCTTTCAGTGTTTACACAAACATTGGAGACAAAAGTGTGTAAACCCAAACATTGAGGACAAAAGTGTGTAAACACAAACATTGAGGACAAATGTGAGGACGCAAATTGTAATTGGCCGGAATGTGATGATGTATGATGATAAGAGCGCCCCTCACTTACACACGGGTGTGATTTTTATTATTACCTGAGCAGGTAAGTCCAACAGTCTTGTCAGGTGAGCAGGTGGTGTTTCTAGTTGAGTCTGAGGTTCTACAGTCCAGGAGAACAGACTCGTTGCCTTGACACAGGAACTCTGTGGTCCACATTGAAGCGTTCACTTCTCCATAGAGCGCCCCCTGGAGGACTGAAGGAGGCCCGCAGTCAAGCTCCCTACAGACCACCTCTGCATCCTGCTGGTCAAAGTCATCTTCACACACTGAGACCCACGACTGGTTAGACTGCACCTCCACTCTGCCTGAACACACACTGGTCCCATTCACCAACCTCACAGACTCTGGAGAGAGAGAGACAGAGAGAGAAAGAGAGAGAGAGAGAGAGAGAGAGAGAGAGAGAGAGAGAGAGAGAGAGAGAGAGAGAGAGATCATTTTAATCAAGAACATTAATGAGAATCATTTGAATAGAATGAAGGCGTGAACGAAGTATGCCATTGTTACATGAGGCTATTGATCTGTTATCAGCTAGGCAAAGCAGTAACCATGCAGTGGGAAATCAGCTTTTGATGGGCACAGTCTAAGATGAAATAAATATCACTTTTGTGGGGCAGGTTGCCGCAGACCCCCAGTGAATGGGCTCCAATTTTGACAACCCGTGCCCTGCACGGTCCATAGACCGTCCAGTCACCAGCGATTATATCAGAATACAAACCAGACCCGCCCCACCCGTCAAATTAGGGACCCGTTGTAAGCCCTGTTACCCGTGATTACATACAGTAAATAGCCTACAGCCAGTCACTCAATTTAAAACTGTTAAAATGCTTTTAACACAAGACAGCAGCCGTCAACAATAGCGGTACATTCAGTGGTCAAGTTCGTTCATAAATCTACACGTCAAGTGAAGAACGGAGGAGTGAGCTTTCCATATAGCCACGCGCCAGAACGTGCATACATGCAGTACGAACGTGTCGTTGTTTGCATTGTCAGATGATTTTTATTTGAAGGTTAAACAGGATGATAAATGTGTTTTTGTGAGTTAAGTCAACTGACCGGCGTGCTGTGTTAAGTTACGTGCTAGTGCTATGAAGATGATATCCCAAAGCGCCCTCCCGCTCATAAAACATATGTTGGACTCGGGCCGTAAATTAAAGCCCTTTATAAGTTTGCAGCATGTGTGTGTGTGTGTGTGTGTGTGTGTGTGTGTGTGTGTGTGTGTGTGTGTGTGTGTGTGTGTGTGTGTGTGTGTGTGTGTGTGTGTGTTGTGGCGTTCACTGTGAACAGACAGGAGTGACTGCCTGACTGACCGGTTTCCTTATTAGGATAGTGAAGGTAGCAGATCTACAAGCTCACAATGTGTCACATTGAAACATGTTGTGAACTTGTAGATCTGCTATTTTCACTGTATTTGAAAGTGCATTTAAGTGGTTAAACTTTTCCCTTCCTAGAGATGTCTTTGAAATGTAGTGGAGTAAAAGTATACAAAAATAGAAGTACTTAAGTAATAGTACTCAATACAAGTAAACATACTTTGCTACTGTCCACCACTGTGCATAACAGACACGGACATTAGTTTCAACAAAGACACAGACAGACAGACAGACAGACAGACAGACAGACAGACAGACAGACAGACAGACAGATCAATTAAATTAAATTAACTGTACAGATTACAGTCATTGCTGAAGTGATTGTTAGTGTTACCTGAACAGAATACCTCCAGGACCATTTGGGAAGTATCAGACGTCTTTGTTCCACACTCCCTCAGTGAAGATTCAGATCCATCACAGGACACTGTCATCTTCCATACCGGTTGAAGTGTTGAAGCAGAACTCCATCGTGTTGAAACAGCAGAGCCACACTCCATCTGCCTACACACTACAGAGGATGACTGCAGGTTCCAGTCAGACCGACCATCCACAGGTTTCCAGTCTCCCTGGTGTTGCGTCTCAAGTCTACCAGTACACTTACTGCTTCTTCCCACCAGCCTGACAGGCTCTGTACAGAGACAAGGGAGTAAGTAGTAAAACAATGTTTTATTTCATCAAAACCTAAAGGTGTCGTTATCTCAGAGAGTTCAGTGTCTTTTTGAATATCTTCAATATATTTAAGTTGATACTTTTTGAGTGGTGCAACCACTCCTACAACCAGCAATGACATTAATGAGCACGAGAATGAGTACCAGTAGGGGCGCTGTTGTGCCAGAAACAGAGAGAGAGTGCTGCAGTTGCCTGCTAATGAGAGAGAGAGAGGGGTGGGGGGGTGGGAGTTGCACCACTCAGTTCACACGGGTGTGATTTTTTTCCTCATGTATCTCGTTTGTGTTATATTATAGTAAAATATGTATCTTGTTTTGTCAAGCCCAATATGTCATGACATGAAATAAATTGATTTAACCATAATAACAGTCACAAAAAGGCCAATATAACTGCATGAGGAACGCTTAAAACTATTTATTTATGAACGTGGAAACCTCTCCCTCTCTCTCATCTGTCTGTGCGTAGGCTGTGGGCCTGTGGGCTGTGTGTTATTTGCAGAGCCCTCCATACCTAGCGTAATGAACTGTGATGACAGTTGCAACCATTTTCTTTTTAACAGCAAATTATGAAGTGGTCATTGTGGCAATTTATGAACTTAACTAAGGTTTATTTCATGCATGGTCCTTTTTCCATTATAGATTACGAGAAGGGATGAGGGGAGAATATTAAAGCTGAATATATATATATATATATATATATATATATATATATATATATATATATATATATTATTAATTTACCTGAGCAGGTGAGTCCAACAGTCTTGTCAGGTGAGCAGGTGGTGTTTCTAGTTGAGTCTGAGGTTCTACAGTCCAGGAGAACAGACTCACTGCCTTCACACTGGAACTCTTTGGTCCACATCGAAGCGTTCACTTCTCCATAGAGCGCCCCCTGGAGGACTGAAGGAGCCTCGCAGTCAAGCTCCCTACAGAGCACCTTTGCGTCCTTCTGGTCAAAGTCATCTTCACACACTGAGACCCACGACTGGTTAGACTGCACCTCCACTCTGCCTGAACACACACTGGTCCCGTTCACCAACCTCACAGACTCTGGAGAGAGAGAGAGAGAGAGAGAGAGAGAGAGAGAGAGAGAGAGAGAGAGAGAGAGAGAGAGAGAGTGAGAGAGAGATTTAATTAAAAGAAGCTCTTGGTCTATCTATAATCTATGATGATTTGTAATCAATTACCTGTTGTTGTTGTTACTGTGTTGTGTGTTTGTTCAGCCTGGAGAGCTGAAGGGAAACAAATAACACAATCAATTAGCTTCACAACAGATAACGTGGATTGTCTCTATTACTACATTGTCTCCACCAGGTCGGGCGTTACATTTCGACCCGTAACTCTTGAATCAAAGGTTGTACAATCACTGACATTCCCTGGATTCCTTGGATCATGACAACTATCCACACAGTCAATGCCCACCTCAGAATGAGTATCAGAATCAGATGGGAACTCGCGCAGAAAGTTTCAAACACCCAGTTCTCTTTTCTCATTGGACAATATTTTCCCCCAGCGATGGGATCCACGCAAGACGTTAACGTCACCAAAGGCCAGCTAGCTGGCCCTGGCACTTGAAAGAAGACGCCCAGCAGGGAAAACTTGAAATCTGATTGGCTAAGGAAATCTGCATCAGGAAAGTGCACGGCCAGCAGAGAAGGCCTTGCTGGCCCACCACTAAAATACATGTGTTTCAATGCAGCGACGTTGTCCCACTCCCCAAACTATGTGTATATTTGTATTGGTGGATATCTGCTTTGTGCCTGTTCCTGGAATATAGCTATTTTAACTAAGTTTCAAATGGCATAGTGGACGGACGACACATTTTGTTTCACTACCGTGAACAATCCTCAAATATGAAGTGCGTCAGGAACTTTGTTCCTGCCGCACTTCATATTTGAGGATTGTTCACGGTACATTACGGTATAGTATTACTTCATAGCATGTATATATAGTTCAAACGGCCACCATCAAACAGTATAGGCTACAGTGAGTAAGAAAAATCTCTGCTGTGTGTCGTTAAAGGACATTTATTATCACCTGGCTTTCAGACAGAAGTATCCTACATAAACTGATGTCTTACCAGATAAACCGTGATGGCATGAGGCCAGCTGCTGTGCTAGGTCACCACTGTTGTTGGACCAATCATCACTAAACTCGGTCGAAGCATGTCGGTTTAATAACATTTTCCGCCTTTTTAACTATTAAGTGTTCCCGTATCTCCGCTTTTTTCTACAAACGTACTGACTATAATGAATTGTTTAGTCCAAACATTACAACTCACAGGACATGTTTCATAACACTGTGTGTAAAGTTATTTTGTAATTGCCCAACAGGGGAAGCCATCAGTTCTAAATGTGTGTGTGCACTGTGCATGGACTTGACCGAAATGTGGCCTTAAACCCATTCAGGACGGGAACCCCTTTTGGTATTTCAAGCATTATGTTGTACTTTAGCTTTTGAAAAATAGCATATCTACAAGCTCATAGCGCGGCACCGAATGCTGGGCTATACGAGCTTGTAGATCTGCTCATTTTGAAAAATCGTGAAAATGTGGCGCAAATCTTTGAATATATATTCTTTCAGAACGTTTTTAACTCAAATCTTTGCTTCTGGGGGGTCCCTGGAAAGACATATTTTCAGATGGGGGTACATGGCGAAATACAGATAATTCTGGGGGTCCTGAAAAATGTTGAGCACAACTGACATAGAAACACAGGTTTTACAGAAAACTTTTAGGATTTAGAAGCCATTTGTTTTTAATTGTTTACATTAGTAGGCTATTTTATTAATTTGTTTTTTTTACATTGTTTGTATGGTCTGTTGGATGTTGGTTGTTTTAAAATGGACCTCTATTTCATTTTTACCAATAGATTGTACTCAAAAAGGACTCATAGCACGTGCTGCGTTATGAGCTTGTAGATCTGCTATTTTTGAAAAATCGTGAAAATGTGGTGCAAATCTTTGACTATATATTCTTTCAAAGTGAACATTTAATTCAAATATTTGGAACAACATATTTTCAGATGGGGTCCACGGCCAAATGCATATTATTCTGGGGTCCTTGACATGAAAAGGTTTGAGCACCACTGACATGCAGAAACAGGATTTTAAGAAACTGTCATGAATTAGAAGACATTTGTAGTTATAATTTAATGCAGGCGTCAGAAACAGTTAAAGGACATTGGAGTACAAAGTAATAAGTGTAATCAGTGTAAACACATGTATAAGATGTGTTTCAGTCTCTGAGTCTCTACTCACAGCAGTCTGCAGGTTCGTCTGAGCCGTCCCCACAGTCATCTGCCGTGTCACACTTCCACCACAACGGAATGCACTTGTAGTTCTTACAAGCAAACTGACGGGAGAGACGACACACATCTTTAGAATGACTATCGACAGCAGACACGAGACCTATAAAGACATAAACGCGTATAACACAAGTGAACTGGAGGTGAATCACCTGGCTGGCAGTGCAGCTGGACATGCACTGCTTGTTGTCCGCTGCCAAGTAGAAGTAGGTTGGACAGGAACACTTGTAGCCTCCTCCAGGTGAGAGCAGACACAGGTTACTGCATCCTCCATTGTTGGTCTGACACGGATGAGCAGACACTGCAGGAAATCATGTACACATGTAATGAATATGAGAGCCCTGAATACTACTACTATACTACTATGATACAATACTACTACTACTACTATTATGTTACAATGCTGTTTAGGGGTGCACAGTTATGAAATTATAATGACCGATATCCGATCTCCCATTATTTGCAGGGTCATATCTGCCGATACCAAATCTGACCAATTCCGATATCAGAGGGCCACAATGGAAACAAGCCTATAGGTCCTCTAGGGGCTTGGCCCCAGTGTTGTTTTTGGCAGCAAATTTCTATTTTAGTCTAGTAATAGTCTTTGGACTGAAACTTAATTTAGTTTTAGTCACATTTTAGTCACCTGGAATGTCTTAGTGTTAGTCTAATTTTAGTCGACTAAATGTCATAAGAATTTAGTCGACTAAATCTATAGTTGATTTAGTCGACTAAAATGTATTTTGGCGGGTCTTGATGCCGTCTTAATGAGTGTTTTTACACTTGCTGAAAATAGCCGATCTACAAGCTCACAACGCGGCGCGTTGCGGCGCGTTGTGAGCTTGTAGATCGGCTATATAGCCGATCTACAAGCTCACAACGTTGTAGATCGGCTATTTTCAGCATGCAACCAAGTGTAAAATGACTTATACTGAATCTCTTGTCCACTAGTCCCTTCCTAACATTTTTGTCTAGTTTTTATTTGTCAACGAAATTGTCAGTATATTTAGTCTTAGTTTTAGTCATCGTAGCTTAGTTTTCATTTAGTTTCCATTTGTTTTTGTCAGTGAAAATAGGTAGTCGACGAACATTTTTCGTCTTAGTTTTAGTCGACGAAAACAACACTGCTTGGCCCAAAGCCAATCAATACATAGCCTATACTCTTTTTCCAAGTTTGAATGAATGAATGAATTCAATGTAGAATTTTTAATTTATTTTGCTGGTGTAAACCGATGAAATAATCTGGATTATTTTGAGACCGATCCGATACCAATATGGCATTTTTATGGCCGATGTGGCCAATTCCGATTATACTATACTAATACTATTACTACTACTATGTCACAATATGACTATTATTATTGTTGCTGTTGTTGTTGTTGTTATTATTATAGGGTGTATTTATACTGTATACGTAATGCTTTTCAAAACAGATCAGATAATAATACAATGATAGACAGTTAATAGAAGTCATAAAACATTATGCAGAGTCATAATGAGAGTGTTGTGTACAGTAGGTGGTACAGACCCTCAGGTTGTTGATATGGGTGGTAGATCTGGATGTCCCATGGATTGTTCAGGTTGATGAGTGTGGTGGGGTTGGTTCCCTGAGTCTTGTGAGCTCTGGAGATGTAGCCGTCGTAGGAGCTCCAGTAGATGTACTCCTCAAACAGGGTAATACTATAGATACTGCTGTCCTGACGCAGAACTACAGACACACAAAACCAAAAGTGTCAGAATATTATGAAATAGCAATAAGACTATTTACAATAAGATATACAATGTTTTAGTAAAGTGTACTCTGAAGTAAATCATGTTCTTACTGCTTTAATTACTTTTTCTTCCACTATACTCATGGACAACATTTACAAAAGCTGTTCTTGAACACAGTCAAATCTGGAGCATTCCTTTAACACAGAGTGTAAAATGGACCTGGAATCGTGTAATTACAGTGTCAAAATGTTGCCCACAATAAATATGTATGAGTGTGTGTGTGTGTGTGTGTGTGTGTGTGTGTGTGTGTGTGTGTGTGTGTGTGTGCGTGCGAGTGTGTGCGAGCGTGTGCGCACGCGTGCGTGCGCGTGCATGTGAGCGTATGTGCGTGCTTGTGCGTATGTGCGTGCTTACATACGTGGCTGTGGGCATGCGTGCGTGCGTGAGTGTGTGGCTGCGTGTGTGTGTGCATGTTTGTGCGTTTGTGTGCATGTGTGTGTACGTGTGTGTACTTGTGTGTACGTGTGTGTGTGTGTGTGTGCGCATGCATGCATGAATTATGCCTTACATACCATACTTAACTGCACACCGGTGTCACTCACCAAGAATAGCAGATCTACAAGCTCACAACGCGTCGCATTGTGAGCCTGTAGATCAGCTATATATTTGGCTCTCTATGATTTGTGTTGACCAAAATATTTGTAAAAATGGCATCCATGAATCCCCATACTAAAATCTGTCTGTGTGTGTGTGTGTGTGTGTGTGTGTGTGTGTGTGTGTGTGTGTGTGTGTGTGTGTGTTTGTGTGTGTGTGTGTGTGTGTGTGTGCGCGTGTGTGCGTGTGTGCGTGCGTGCGTGCGTGTAACCTGTGTGTCTGTTGGTTCCATCCAGGTTGGCAAACTCAATGCTCTTCCCCGTTCCGGTGCTCCAGTATATGTGATCATTGATGTAGTCTAACGTCAGGGCAAAGGGCACGGTGATCCCATCCTTCACTATGATGCTCCTGTTGGTGCCGTCCATCCCTATCCTCCCTATGTGGGAGTTGTTGCTGCCCTGGTCTGCCCAGTACAAGTAGCTGTCAGAGGAGACACTGTGTCAGGTCACTATTCACAACAAATCACACATACAGTACTGTCTGTACAGCAGTGGTTCTCAAACATTTTTGTCTCAGTGCACCTCGATCGGCAAAATAACGTTTTCGTCAACCGCACCCCTGAATTGCATTGTTACTTTATAGAACCTTTATGTCATTTCACGGTACGTAAACTAGTCATTTCCATGCAAATAACTTCATACTTGACGTTTACTTTAAACACTTGAACTTCAGCATCCCTATTCTGGGTGGAACATACAGTACACCAAAAATAGCTGATCTACAAGCTCACACATGTCTCTGTGAGACACGTTGTGTGAGCTTGTAGATCGGATATATATATACTCATACTCATGTGATACATCCTAGTCTTATACAAAAAAATAACTAATGTGATTTTTATTTAACTAGATCTGCAAGACTGTTAATTATGTTGTGTAGTAAACTAAAATAGGACTCAGATGACTGAAATAGGACTAAAACAAAATGCTGTGTTGTTCAAAAGACTAAGACTAAATCTTTAAAAATGTACACTGCATTAAGAGTAAGACTAAGATTAAAATAATAAAAGACCACAATATTTTGATATTTAGTCGACTAAGACTAAACAATTTCAGAAGGCTAAAATTAAATGGTGTTATTCAAAAGACTAAGACTAAATCAGAATTTGCTGTCAAAATTAACAGTGCTGCAAGAGGTACAACAAATAAATATGATGCAATGTCATCCGTTTAGCTTTTAGATGTAAATTCAGTCTTCTTGTATCTGTGGTGTTTCACAGGACGGTTGATAAAGTCAGTGTAAGGTTCATGATCACCACACCACAGTACACTTACCCGTAGCGTACATCCACAGCCATGGAGCGTGGCCAATCCAGGCCGGTGTTGACCAGGACTGTTCGGTACGCCCCGTTTAGTTTGGACACCTCTATGGTCTCCTGCATACTGTCACTCCAGTAGAGGTTTCCTCCCACCCAATCAACAGCCAGACTGTATGGTGCACTGAGTGACGTGTGGAGGACCTGTCAATGAGACATACATTCACTCTGGATATACTCCACTGCGCAAAAAGCTTGGAATACGGATGTGTATATTACAGGAAACTCCCGTTAATCTTTCCAACAAACAAAACCATAAACTCCCGTATTGTACCATCACACCTGTATATTACCGTATATTACATGTATATGCCCGCTAAACTTGAGGTTTACGGGCAAAATACAGTTCCCGTAATTGCCCGTTAACTCCTCTTTTCACGCAGTGCTCACCACGTTTTATTGTTCTATTTGTAAGTAATTTGTTCACAGGATATTGTAAAAAGTGTTCTAACTGCCACTACTCAACCTTTCTGCTTGTTTGCACAACTCTCAGTACTTAAGCCTTATTTCATAATTTGGCTTTTTGAAAATAGCAGGTCTATAGCTCACAATGCATTGTGACATGATGTGTTGTGAGCTTGTAGATCTGCTATTTTCTAACTATGTTGAATATTTTCAATAATGAATGTTATTATTTATAACATCATAACAATCTAAATCTACAAAGTAAGTAGTAAGCAGTGGTGGACAAAGTACTCAAGCCCAGTACTTGAGTCAAAGTATAGATACTCAACTACGTATACTATAGATACGTAGTTGAGTATATATTACTCAACTACGTATAGCAAGTATACATTTCTCTATAAATGTGTACTTGAGCTAAAGTACTGGCGTACTTGTAGCCTATACTGTATAATGTGTACATAAATAATTTGTACTTAGTTACCACCACCACACTGTCTAACAACAGTGATATTACAAAGCATTTTGAATACAAGTATAACCATTTTCTGACATTATTTCACTTCCCATCTGTGTATTTGTCACACTGACCTGGACGTCACTGCCATTGATGTGCATACGACTGATCGTCTTGGTGGGGAGATGTGATGAGAACCCATCTGTCCAATAGACCATCTGCTGCTCGTAGTCAACGTCCAGAGCCCTCGGTTCATTCATGTCCTGTCACAGCACAGCAGTTAGTTAGTTAGCAGTTAGTCTCTGACAGGTCGAATACATTCCGACATGTCAAAAGCAGTGTGTGAATTGTATCAAATCAAATCATCCTTTATTTATAGCACATTTAACACAACCGAAATTGACCAAAGTGCTTCACAGGAAAGAAAAAACATTTAGAGCAAATAACATTTAAAGCAATTTACATCAAGTAGAACCAGATACATGGCAAATGAGGCAAACATGATACATGGACAATATAGGAATATATAATATGAGCACATTAAAATCAGGTACGTTTTAAGTAAGGATTTAATAATCTCGATGGATTGGGCGGCTCTAATAAAGGGGGGGAGGTTGTTCCACAGCTCTGGGGCCGCCACCGCTAAAGCGCGGTCACCTCTTGTTCTGAGGGTTCAGGTGGTTGGCACGGTCAGCAGTGATTGGTCAGCAGACCTCAGAGCTCTGGGAGGGTTGTATACGTTCAGCCATATAGGGCAAGAGATTTAACCCATTTAGGGTTCAGGTGGTTGGCACGGTCAGCAGTGATTGGTCAGCAGACCTCAGAGCTCTGGGAGGGTTGTATACGTTCAGCCAAATAGGGCAAGAGATTTAACCCATTTAGACTCAGTGTCTCTCAGTGGTGCTCAACCTTTTTCATGGCAAGGACCCTCATCTGAAAATATGTAGTTCCAGGGTCCTCCCAGAAGCAAAGGAATGAGTTAAAAACATTACTGTGAAAGAATATATTGTGGGATGTCACATGACAGCGGGCCGTCAGAGCGCCACCCCAATGAGAGTCAGTGGAGCGTCAGAGGCAGAGCACAGCTCAGAAGACAGCGACCCGCCCTGGGTCACGTCACGTGATTGACCACACGTATCTACCCGTCTTCCTCCTCAATCAGAGCAATTACGCAACAGCCGCGCTGCGCGCGTAATGTTTGAAAGGTAGGAAACAGATGAACGCTCCGCCTCATTCTCCACTGACTCACGGAGGGAGCACCGACGTGGCAATCTGGCGGTAGGTCTCCACAAACACACATCCCCTCACTGTTGCCACTTGTTCAGACTCTGTGCTAATAGTGTTTCTCATTACACAGGCAACCCCGGGATGGAGGAATCCTGAAGAGGATTAACCCAGATGGAAATAACACTCCTGAAGGAATAGGAGTGAGAGGAATTATAGACTGTTTTGCCCTGGAAATAGGAAGAACCCAAGTTAACCAAGTGTGTGTGCTGGATCTGATTTGAACTTTAACATAATCCTCTCAATAAATGCCCGAGTAGGCAAACCTTGCTGTGTCTCCTGCCTATCGTTGTTCAGTGGCGCCCACAATATATTCAAGATTTGTGCCACATTTTCACGATTTAAAAAAGAAATAGCAGATCTACAAGCTTGTAGTGCGGCACTCTGTGCCGCACTATGAGCTTGTAGATCGGCTATTCAATAGCTAAAGTATAGCATAATCCTTAGAAACACCAAAAGGGGTTCCTGTCCTGAATGGGTTAAAAGTAAAAAAGTAGGATCTTAAAATCAATTATTTGTTTTGTCGGGAGCCAATGGCGTGATATCAGGACTGGTGTGATGTGGTCAAACTTGTTAGGTCCGGTGAGAAGGTGGACAGCAGCATTTTGGACTAATTGGAGTCTTCGGAGTGAGGATTGGTTGATGCCATAGTATTAGTACAATAGTCCAGCCTTGAGGAGATGAAGGAGTGAATGACCATTTCAAATTGTTTGAGGGGGAGAAAGGGTTTAACCTTGGCGAGGAGGCGTAGGTGATAAAAGCTTGTTTTGACAACAGAGCTTATCTGCTTGTCAAATTTAAAAATATTATCGAGCAAGATTCTTTTGCGCCTGTGTTGATATTGGAAGTGAGCGGGCCGAGGTTGTTGACAGGAGGGGTGGAGCCACTGGAGCGTTGTCCAAAGATGATGTTTTCCCTTTTATTGTCATTGAGATATAAGAGGTTTTCAGTTTTAATATCGTCTGCAGTTCATTAGGGGCTCAAATGTGTTATTGTTGGTGGATGTAAGCGTGTATAGGATGTGTTGTTACAGTATGTTCAATGGTTTTCACCTGTTTGAGCACAGTGTGGTTGGAGCCGTTCAAGTTCATCTTATTCAGTCCTTTGGAGGTGGTGAAGATGAGGAAGGGCTCCACATCTAGAGAAAATCACATTTATTTAGCGTAAAATGCAATGCTTAATTTGTTTGTTTGGGAGAGACAGAACATATTCATGAACACAGAATCATTTATAAAACTACATACAGTAGAGATGAGAAAGCAATGTAAATATTAGAGTTACCAAGAATGATAATTTACAACCGTAGAGTGTATTAGACCAATAACACACAATATTAGTACAGAAAGAAACAGATACCTGTTCCTGCCATGTGACATCAGACAAACAAACAATAAGCCAATACAACAATAGAAAATGCAAATAAAATCAAGCTCTGTATCTATGTATGTTAACCCATTTAGGACTGAGACCAGATTATTTTAAATCATGACAGTTGTCAGTGGTTTTCAAATGACTTCATGTCAAGGACCCCAACAATTATATGTTATTGGCCGCCAAACCACATCTGAATATGTTGTTCCAGGGACACCCCCCCCCCCCCCCCCCCCCAGAAGCAAAGATATGACTTCAAAATGTTCGCTCTCAAATAATATATATTCAAAGATGTGTGCCAGATTTTCATGATTTTTCAAAAATAGCAGATCTACAATGTCTAGCTTATAGATCTGCTATTTTTCAATAGAAGTTCAAAATTATGCTTAAAACACCAAAAGGGGTTCTCGTCCTGAATGAGTTAAAATAGACAAAAATAACAGTTACAAAGAGATTGACAAAAAGAGACAACAAAAAGATTCATGAATGAATTAAAATAACCAACTCAGAGAGACGTCAGACTCAGGCCTCCTAAGGTACTGCATATAGCAGCAAACCCGTTTCCCCAAAAGGTTTTGAGTTCATGCAGTATCTTCAGTAGTATAGCAGCTGGTTCTCAAGTGCACAGCATTACGTGCTGCTACCTAACTGCTTTCAGGAAGCACTACTTAAGTTGGTTCTCAAGAGCACAGCATTACGAGTCTTCTTATCTGGCTTCGGGAAAACACCTCCTGGATGAATGAACTTAGAAGCAAAACCATTTCCTGAAAGCCTTCTTGGCTTCAGTCTACTGTCGTACGCAGCAGTTTGTAAGAAGGATCTGGGACGATCTGGGACGCTACCCTTCGTAGCGAAGGGTGTTACCCACTGATACTGATGTCGACAGGTTATTGATCTGACAGAGACAGCAGCGCAACATGAAACCAATGCTTATAAAAAGTACACGGATGATCCAATCATCCAGCATGTGTTAATCACATGCCAAGTTAATTCAAGTTAGATTATGCTGAGCTAAACATGTTTGTTTCATTTAAAAGTTTCATCAGTATTTATATTTAAACAAGATGAAGAAAGTCCTCACTCCCCACACAGTGACAGCAGCTGTTGTGCTCGACAGACAGACAGACAGACAGACAGACAGACAGACAGACAGACAGACAGACAGACAGACAGACAGACAGACAGACAGACACTAAACTATTTCACAGCGTTGGCCGCTCGGCGTAGTGCGGCCTCTCTCTCTCTCTCTCTCTCTCTCTCTCTCTCTCTCTCTCCTGAGGCCGATTCTACAAATGTCTTCTAAACCCAAACAGTTTTCTGAAAGATGTCGGTGGTTCTCAAAAGTATTCATGTCAAGGACCCCCAAAATTATCTGTAACTGGCCCCCATCTCAAAGTATTTTGTTACAGGGACCCTGGGACCCCCAGAAGCACAGATTTGAGTTAAAAAAAGATATATATATATTCAAAGATTTGTCATACTTTTTTTCAAACATAGCAGAGCTATACGAGCCGGATACCTTGCAGAGGGCACCCGGGCTGGAGCAAATTTGAGGGCCCCCCTTGGGGGCGCGAGTCGCAGCCCCGCGACCCGCGAAAAGAAATTGTGCTATTTAGTTTTGTCTCTAAAAAGAGACAATTTTATAATAAAAACAAAATAATAATATATATATGAGCTTGTATAATGTACGTATATCTGCTATTCTTGGAATAGACAACCAATGTGCTTTCAGTGCTTTGAGCTCCACTGTTTCCTACCAGATGTGGACCTGCAGATGGTGGGGTCTTCAGGGCTGAGCTGGTAACCCTCCACACAGAGACAGTGGAAGCTGCCCTGTGTGTTGTTGCAGTGCTGGGTGCAGGGATTAGGATAGCTGCTACACTCATCTACGTCCACACACGTCTTCCCATCGTCCTTCAGATGGAAGTCGCTGGGACATGTGCACTGTAAGGAGACAGGAACAGAGCGTGATGCTGACCAGGTGTTTCATCAGTGTCTTGGTGGAATCTGTGTCAAATGGCGGTGTTGATTCCATACCTTGAAGCCTATCTTGAGGTCTTTACAGCTGAGCTGGGAGGAGCAGCCACTCAGCTCGCTGTTCAGACACTCGTTAACAGAGCAGCTGCTGAGCTCATCAGAGCCGTCGCCACAGTCGTCCTTGCCGTCACACAGCAATGTCTCCTGGACACAGTTCCCGTTGTGACAGACATAGCATTTGTTCTTTGTCGCAGTGGAAACTTATAGAGAAAGGAGGAGAGAGGGAAGAGCAATGGAAGCAGAGGAGGTTTAGATGAATGTGATTCTGATCGTGTAAAAGTTTACGACACAAAGTCTTCATTGCTGGAATGTATTTGGAGTGTGTGTGTGTGTGTGTGTGTGTGTGTGTGTGTGTGTGTGTGTGTGTGCGTGCGTGCGTGCGTGCGTGCGTGCGTGCGTGCGTGCGTGCGTCTTACCTGGGTTATTACAGTGAGCCTCATCTGAGTTGTCCCGACAGTCATTGTCTCCGTCACACTCCCAACTCTTGCGAATGCATTGTTTATTTTGACACATGAACTGGTCGCTGCGGCACGGGTTTGCTGAGACACAGGAAGTAGTTGTTTAGGTCAATCCATTATTATAGAATAAGAGCAAAAAGCCAGTTCTATAGTTATGTCTATGGATGATGTTTGACGTTCTCTTATTAATGTATCTGTTTATTAATTTAATGTGTGACTGATATCTTCAATATCCTACCTTGTAATATAGAATAGTGTATTCTCTATTGTTTACATAATAAGACCTTGATGGAAACAATCCATCCAGTCCACATCACTTTTTGTGTTTGACTGTATATAATATATATATATATATATGTATTCAATCAATCAATCAATCAATCAATCAATATTGATATATCTCTCCACAACGTATACGTATGGGGAACATGAGACATGGGTATTTCTTTAAGACAAACCAGTATTTCTGACATGCACAGGTACAGATAGGTACAGTATATACTGTAAGAGACAGGAGTTTGATAGCCATCTATTCCACTACACTGAGCAGCAAAGAGAGCGTGTGTGTGTGTGTGTGTGTGTGTGTGTGTGTGTGTGTGTGTGTGTGTGTGTGTGTGTGTGCGTGTGCGTTTCTTACTTGGGTCTTTGCAGCGAGTATTCTTGGGAGCTTCATCTGAGTGGTCGTGACAGTCGAGCTCTCCGTCACACTCCCACGCTCTCTGGATGAGACAGCGGCCGTTGGCACAGCGGAACTGGTCGGAGCCACATGGTGGATACTCTGGAACAGGAAGTATAGAGCTTGACATTGTGAATTATGTTTGAAACGTTTTAAGGCGAGACACGGTAGGTGAAAACCTGCCTTTTTTTTTTTTTTTTCAATTTTGAGATTTTCTGCTATTTTGCTTCCTATACATGTCTTCTTTCAAACTAATGCAAAATAAACATTCAAAATACACATTTAGGTATTTATTTTAGTATACTTTGTCATGCTGCGCCTGTAGATTTCTCCTACATTTTACCAAAACTTAGTATTTTACGCAGCGCTAAATATCCGCGACGGCAATCAGCCTCCCCGCATGTAATATATCACTGGAAAGGTCTGAAATACGAGCTCTTCATGGTGTGTTCCAAATAAGGTCATTTCCTTTGTACTGTGATTCGTTGAGATGTATCACGTGCTCTGCTCAGCTGCTCTGACGCGCGAAGGAGGGAGCTCTATCGCGGAAAAAATGAAAGCTAAAAGGAGAGCGTCTGTCGGCAAGAAAAGATCACGACAGTTATGCCTGTTTAGATATAGAAAGGAAAAAGAAAACATCAACATCGTGAATGAGACAGGGGGTGAAATCCCCTTGCCCTTACAAAGCGCATCGCTAAAGAAGCTGTCACTTGGAGAGAAGGTGATAGACGACGAGAATGGTGGCTCATGTTCACAGCAGTGGCTTGTCATTCACATCGCGCGTTTGAACGAGTTGATTACCGATTTTATTTGTCCTAATTGTGCAAGAAAAGGGCTTCAAATCTGTATTGATCCAGTGAATCAGGGGTTCTGCAGCTCTCTGCTCCTGAAGTGCACTTTGTGCACGAGTTATGATCAATACAATAAAAGTGTCTATACATCCACTCGCATCCACAATGAAAAGAGGAGTGATGTGGCATTTGACATAAACGTGCGCATGGTGCTTTTAGCTCACGAGTTGGGACTGGGTTTTGCAGCCCTCAGAAAAATGAGCACGGTTTTGGGAATCCCTGGACTCCATCTGAAGACTTATCAGAAGCACAGCAAGAGAGTAGCAGGTATGGAAACAGGATTGAGATTGAGAAATCTGTCTGTCTGTCTGCTTATAATGAGAAGGAATTGGATAAAATAATGACCCACCACAATACAATGCAATAGCCATTTAATTTCGTATTATATAAGCCTATAATCAGTGGTTGCCTTTCGTCCTCCTGCTGCTTAATGACGACACTGTTTTCAACACCTTTTTTCATTCATTCACTCTCTCTCTCTCTCTCACACACACACACACACACACACACACACACACACACACACACACACACACACACACACCATCTTCAACCGCTTATCTGTACTCGGGTTGTGGGGGCAACATCATATGATGATATGAATATATGACTGAATAAATAGTCATGTAGCCTATCAATGCCATTATAGGCTACATTACCATTAGGCACAACAATGTCATTGTCCCCAATGTCATGTCCTTTCCAAAACACATAGGCCTACTTATTGTATATTATGTGTCTGCCCCTAAAATAAAAGAAACAGTTTACTGTATCAATGAAACTTGATCATGTACAGTGACTGATTTGCTATATTCATATTTAATTTCAGTGGCAGAAGTTGAGAGAGGCCTGGAGTCACTACATACGACCAGGGAGCATATCAGGCAGGCTTATGCAGATGTTGACCCAGATGTGGCAGAGTTGCTGATGCAGGATGCAGATGCTGTCATAAACATAAGTGTGTCTTTTGATGGCACCTGGCAAAAAAGGGGGTTCAGTTCTCACTATGGAATTGGCGTGTGCATCGACATCCTTACAGGACTGGTGATAGACTATGAGGTCCTATCCTCATATTGTCATGCCTGTGCACTGAAGGAAAACGCCAAACGACACAACAAAATAACTGAGCAGGAGTTTGACAGCTGGAGAGGGCAACACAAAGACTGTGCTAAAAACTTTGCAGGGTCAAGCAAGGCAATGGAGAAGGAGTCAGCAAAGAGGATGTGGGCTAGGTCTGTGAATCGCCACCAGGTGCGCTACACTGAGATGCTGTCAGATGGGGATAGTACAGCCTTCAAGGAGGTGGTTGCTCTGGACCCATACCCTGGGCATGAAATTGTGAAGTTGGAGTGCATCAATCATGCCCACAAGCGACTGGGTACAGCACTAAGAAAGTGTAGTACAGAGCTTAGGCTAGGTGGGAAAGGTGTGGGGAAGCTGACAGCAAAGAAATGTAAAACTTTGCAAAATTATTACAGGGGAGCCATTCTTGATAACCAGGGTTCACTAGATCAGATGAAGAATGGAATATGGGCAGGTCTCCTCCACTCTATGTCCACTGATGACAACCCTATGCACACCAGGTGCAGTGTCTCATGGTGTTGGTATAGGAAAGCAGAGGAGGAAGGAAAAACACCTGAAAGCCATAAACAACATGCTGCGAACTATCTTGCACGAGACATTGGCCAGAAACTTATCCCAGTGTACCACCGTATGTCAAGTGACAGCCTGCTACAGCGAATGCAGCATGGCGGCACTCAAAATGCAAACGAGTGCCTCAACTCAGTTATATGGTCACGGTGCCCAAAAACGGTCTTTGTGGGGAAAAGGAAGGTTGAGGCAGCAGCTAGTATGGCCATCTGCACTTTTAACGAAGGGGCCTCTGCCATGCTAGATGTTATGGAGAAGTTGTGGCTTCAGAGCACTCATGTTAGTATCAGTGCAATGAGGGAAACGGATAGGGTCAGAATAAAAAAAGCCCAGGTCGTCACAACCGCCACTGCAAAAAAAAGGCGGAAGAAGCTGAGCACAGCTAAGAAAGTGACACGACATCAGCAGGAAATGAGTGAGGGACCTTCATATGGGGCAGGCATGGACATTTAGGACAGGAGAGGGATGACTAACTATAGTAGTTACTGTATATATTCTATTTGATCAGTTTTATTAGTTTTACTCACATGACATCACTCACTGATGACATTGTGTCATATATGGACATTTACACTATGGGCCGTATGCAATCAGTTATTGTTGTTTTTGATGATATTTATTTGTTCAAATGATGATATGATGCTATGTTATTGTTGTTGACAAGTGAGAGATGAGATACTGTGCCTCAAAATAGTTGATTCAAATAAAAGGTTTTGGAATTTTACAATACAAATCTTTAAAGTCCGTTTTCTCAAAATGAGTTTTTCCTCATACTTGGGACAAAGAATCTCCAGTTCTGTTGCACATACATACACCAAACTTTCCAGTTTCATTCATATCTATATCCTGCAGATATTTACACATGGGATTGTTGATATATCATTCATAGCCTGATTTACATCACATTTTATTCCTAAAAACATGGCGAAAATGGGTTTTTTATGCCTGTTGATAGTATTTTCTGATTTATGGAGTGATAATTAGAGATATCTAAAATCCCATGTGTAATTTTCTTTGTCTCTAATATGTCAAGAAAATGAAACAATAATTTTGAACCTGGCTGTATCCAATCTTCAGATTTATCGTCCCGAAATATATGCAAATTAGTGCATATAATGCCTCATTTGCATATTTAAACATATAATTTCAGAAAAGTTGTAATACAAAAAAGCTTAGTCTTAATGTAAGTAATCAACTGGAGAAGTTTCATTGTGATAGCTATTAGTTAACTTTTTTTCCCTATTCACCTGGGGTGTCTCGCCTTAACAAGATCTTGCATTAGGCACAACCAAATTAATTCATATCCATATTCATTCAGTATGAGAAGCGTCCACTCACCACACTCCTTGGGCTCATCTGAGCCGTCACCACAGTCGTCGTCATGGTCGCACACAAAGCTCTTGGGGACACATATTTTGTTTTGACACAGGAACTCTTCGCTGTCACACGTGCTGTTGAACACTGAGGCACAGGAAGTAGTTGAAGTAGTTAAGAAAGTAGGAAGTAGTTGATGAAGTAGCCCACAACGTGAGCTTGTAGATCTACTATTTTCACTATATCTATTAGGGCTTAAGTCTCACATTCTTAATGTAAGTTTTGGTCTCTGTAACGCATCGCAACATCGCATCGCATCGCATGTAGATCGGCTATTTTAGCTATTTAAAAATAAATCAAAATAAACATGAGTGAAAGTTTTATGAATATCTAACCAACCAAGGTATTAACAATATATTGTGAATGAATAATAACTACAGTGGACCCATTGGACAACAACAACAACAACAACAACAACAACAACAATAATAATAATGTGTTCTTTGTTTACCTGTTGTGTTGTGTGATTCAATATGGAGAGCTGAGGAGACAAATATCAGAATAAATGAGTTCCACTGTAACAGAGAACATGGATCATCTCTACTAATACATTCTGCTTGGGTCTAGTTGTGGTTTATCTGTTGCACCAAATGCACTGGAGAAAAGTAGTTCATTTGGCAGCCATGCATTATGCAAGCGTAATGAAGTTGACCTACTTTTGAACCTATTTCAGGTAAGATTTCAATATTTGAAATTATTATATTTTTGTATACTGTAAGGTTTGCCCTTACGGGTCAAAATGTCCTCATTTAAGTCTGTTTTCTGTGTTTCCTTACATTTAGAATTTTAGACTTGTTCTTTAGAACACTGTTTTCCAAATAGCGGGTCGGGACCCATTTGTGGGTCATGGACACATTGTTATGGGTCCCTTTATGTTTTGTTTCCTACATTTTGTTTTTAATTATTACTATTTCAGGACATTAAAAAAAAAAATCTCCAAAAAGCAAAAAGTTTCATGAATTAAAGACAAATTAAATATTTAAGTAATATCATGAAGAAATCAAAGAAAGAATAACAAAGAAATTCCATAAATTAGAAAACAAGTGTTTAGGACTTTAGGTAGTAGTAAAATAGCCAATCTACAAGCTCACAATGCAGCGCAAAGCCACATGTTGTGAGCTTGTAGATCGGCTATTTTAACTGTCGGGTGTTGGGGAGGGGAGATTTTTGGGTCACAGGCTAAAAAGGTTTGGGAAACACTGGTTTAGAAGAAAACCTCTTTATTGCATATACGGACGGTAACTATTAATTTATTTCAGTAAGTGGACCCTGGCCATTTTAACCCATTTAGACCTGAGCTCGATTCTACAAAATATCTTTTAAATCATGACAGTTTTCTGAAAATCTATGTTTCTATGTCAGTGGTGCAACCTTTTTCATGTCAAGGACCCCCAGAATTATCTGAATTTGGCTGCGGAGCGGACACCCATCTGAAAATATGTTGTTCCAGCGAAAGCAAAGATTTGAGTTAAAAAACATTCGCTCTGAAATAATGTATTCAACGCGCTTGTAGATCTGCTATTTTTCAACAGCTAAATAATAACATAATGCTTAACGCATTTAGACCTGAGGACGATTCGACAAATGCCTTGACATTGACATCCTGACATTTTTTCTGAAAGACACATGTTTCTGTCAGTCGTTCTCAAACATCTTCATGTCAAGGACCCCCAAAAATATATGTAACTGGCCGCCGACCCCCATCTGAAAATATGTTGTTCCAGGAACCCCCCCCCCCCCCCTCCCCAGAAGCAAAGATTTGAGTAAAACGTTCATTCTGAAAGAATATATATATTCAAAGATTCGCGCCACATTTTCACGATTAAAAGAAAATAGCAGATCTACAAGCTCATAGCACGGCACCGAGTGCCGCGCTACGAGCTTGTAGATCTGCTATTTTTCAACAGCTAAAGACACCAAAAAACACCAAAAGGGGTTCCCGTCCAGAATGGGTTGCATGACACATATACATGTACCCAGGTCAGGGGGGCAGTCAGACAGATATTTTGTGAAGCCACTAAAGAAATCGGGACTTCCTGAAAGTTCATATAATGTTGTGGCGCTGTCATTGGGCCCAAAAAACCCCATAGCTCCATGTATTTGGGCCCAACTTCACCTAGACTGTATTACCTTAATAAACATGAATACTTTCTGCTTCCAGTCACTAGTTTAACGTCTCATTTCTCATGTAATAATATTATTTTTGGAAAATTATGGTCCCATTTTTTAAATAAATGACCATAAAGTCACGTATGTTCTGAGGGGTGTGGCTACCGTTACAGTCTATGATCGGGAGCCACCCCCCGTTCGAGTCGAAATAAAAACTAACGAAGAAGAAGGGGGGAAGTCCCGCCTCGTTGTCTGGGCCAGCCAATGGCCAGCTGGGCCCAAACGGATCTACAAAGATGGCGATTTACAATTCAAGGACTGACTGGCTTCATCTTACGTCCATATCAGACCCGGAGAACGCTTTGTCCATATTTCTTTTACAGTCTATGACCCAGGTAGAGCCTTGAGAAGCAGAGCTTCTCAACCTTGACTGTTCCACAACCAGAGGAGCTTCTCTACAGATGATAGCTTTAATGGAGTCTAATCACCACAACTCTGCATAATTAACAACAGTGTTCTACAGAATCACAATAGCGATTCTGAGATTTTTCCCAGTCGACTTGTCAGACAGTAAAGTCGAAGTTGAGTCGATGCAACGTTTTATGACGGGGGGCCTCTCCAATATGGCACAGTGTATGTATCTATATGGAAAAGCCCTGATTATCAAAACATAAAAATGTAATTGTAAATACTAAACACGCAAGTGTGCCTCGCACACTGTTACACAGACCAGAAAAGAGAACACAGTCAACAGGAGAGGGGGCATAATTGGCACACAGCACAGCGCAGCGCCCCGAGAACACAATACAAAATATAACATTAACACTAGTGGCAGTACAGCAACCTGACCTTCAGAACACAATAGAAGACATAGGTCTATATTAACATTTATAGCAGCCAGCAGCACAACACCAGAATACAATCTGCTGACCTTAAGTTCCACGTTCACGACGTGAACAACATGTATTCCTTCTCCTCCTCCTATACAACTCGATAACGTTCTCATGTTACTTATTTTCTGAGTCATGCAAATAAACAACAACCCACTCTGACCGGAGACGGAGAGATTCATGCGTCCCGTGCGTAAAGTTAAACCAGAAACAGGACAGTCACTGCATCAGCAAGGAGGTGGGGGGGGGGGGGGGGGGTGACGTGCATCAGCTAACTTGCCGATATTGCTTAATTCTTACATGCGCTGGACATGATCAGCAGTGGAAAGAGCAAGGTGCTGGAGCAATCTGTGTTATTCTAAAACCGTTTTAATAAACATGGTTAAAATGACATAATGATGGTATTAGTGTGATTTCTTCATTCAGAGCAACACATTACACAGCATAAGAGAGGTGATGGAGGAATCGGTGTAAATGTATGACAGCTATAATTTCAATAAACACGGTTATGACATTGCGTTGTAGACACTAGTGTAAGTGTAGGTTCTCCCGTAGTAGAAAGGGCTGCGACGGAGAGCAGGTTTATGTATCGAGCACTGATCCATTTCCGGTTGCCGTAGCCGACTGCCGTATCCGTCGTTGCTTAAAGTCGCTAATAGTGGGACACCACTGAGAGCCACACACAGATGCAGTTAGGTTCTTAATTAGACATTTTTAAAGCTCAGCTCAAGACCCACTTCTACAACATTGCTTTTAATTGATCTTTTATTTTTATTTTTTGTTATTCATGTACTCACTGTATTGCATTACTGCTTGTTTTTTAATGTTGTTGCCTTGCTTTTCTTTTATTCTCCATTTTTCTGTAAAGCACTTTGAGCTGCATTTCATGTCATGAAAGGTGCTATACAAATAAAGTTTTATTATTATTTATTATTATTAATGCAAACTAATAGGCGAGTGCGCTCCGGTACGCTATGCAAAGGGAAGGAATGATTTCTGTCCGTCACAATAACCAATCCTACAGTTTGAATTATGTACACACGCACGGCAGAGCAAAAAATATGATATGGGGAAAACAATTGAAAATATATACCGGTATATTTTTTTCATTCTAATTCTAATTTGAATCGACTTGTGTTAATGAAATTGATGCAACAATGCATCGATTTTTAAATGAATGAGACGTTTTTTTTGTATTTTACAAATGCGTGCGCTCGTGCATGTGTGCACACGTGCACACACACACACACGCGCGCGCGCGCGCAGGCACACTCACACACATGCGCACATGCACACACAATTAAATTAAATTAAATTCAATTCAATTAAATTCAATTCAATTCAATTCAATTCAATTCAATTCAATTCAATTCAATTCAATTCAATTCAATTCAATTCAATTCAATTCAATTGGCTTCATTGGCATGAGAGAAAAGTGAACACTGCAGGATGGTTAAAGGGATATTTCACTTTCAAACATGACGTATTACAGTATTCAGTCACCTGAATCAAGGACGGATGTTTTAGATGAATCCATCGTGGT
Source organism: Protomyctophum bolini (assembly GCF_963924005.1). Lineage (NCBI taxonomy): Eukaryota > Metazoa > Chordata > Actinopteri > Myctophiformes > Myctophidae > Protomyctophum > Protomyctophum bolini. The sequence goes on along the minus strand of NC_137877.1, from coordinate 42,414,596 downwards.
ATTCAAATTTGAGTTTGAAATTACAATTAGTGTTTGTAATTGAGGGGGCGTGTCTGATACAATCAAATATCTAAATTATGAATCGAGCATCTCACATGTTTGAAAGTCTGAAATGTCCCTTTAATGAGTCATGCTAATGACTGCTAATGATGTGTGGCCATATTATTGTAAAGTGTTACCAAATAATGTATAGTTTCTATCGTCACTGTCGGGAATAGTAATTGACAATACCAATTTTGATGAGGCAGTGTGCATTATATTTTTTTATTTTTTAATGAACATTTTGTAGTTCTTTCTCCCCGACAGCAGAGATATCATAATAAATGTCCTATAGATCTAATATCTAGACGTCATGAACATGCGTCCTGCATACCCCAGGGACATGCAGAGAGTGTTAGAGGGGCAGGGGCTGCAATCCCGTAAGAGGGCACTTTTGGACAAAAATAGGAAAAAATAGGAAAATAGCAGATCTACAAGCTCACAACGCGTCGCACCGCGACACATTGAGAGCTTGTAGATTAGCTTTTTTGGGGGCGCAACCCAGCACTCTTTAGCTAGTGGATTTCAAAACAAATATGTTCAAGTTCAGGAGACTTCGTAAAAGAAAAGCAATTCTCCTGAATGCGCTGCCTTCCAGCATGTTGGAAAGGAAAGGAGTGGCATTTGCATTTCTTCACAACAGTAAATTCTGCATTCGTGGTCTGGAAAGGGCAGTTTTTTTACAGACGGGCAAAAGGACAGGGGCTGAAGCCCCCTTTGATGTCTATGTGTGCACATCCCATGCCATATACCCACCTGTGGTGTCCACCTGGCTGCTGAGTCCTGCCTCTTCAGTGGCTAAGGCTGGGTTAGTGGTCACAGCATCATCCATGGCATCCTTGGCCCTTCCACCTTAGGATATTGTCAATAGTATTGTCACTTTTCACACATCTAACATGATCTCGCACCGGCATTTCTCTCTACTTGACTCTTATCTTTTCTGATGCGTTTCTCACATGTGTTCTTTGTTTCCCTCAAATGTTTAAAAGTAGAGGTCATTCTGACAGGCAGGAAAACTTGCCAGAAAAAGACTACCGGTATATATATAGCACTGATGAAGGTCTTAGGACCGAAATGTTTGCTACTATTAATGTACTTTTATGTTAAAATAAAATAAAAAAATGTTTTCTTAAGTCTCGGTCTGTTAGAGTTTTCCTTCATTTTTTATATAGTGAGCGAGTCTTTTTCTGTCAAGTTTTCCTCTATGTTTTTGAGACACTGCTCCTGTAGTCAAGTTGGGAAAAAAAGGACGAAGACAAAAGGCTTCAGCATTCTGACAGACAGACAGACAGGCAGCAGTTTATGCTTTGTCGTACAACGGTCAACGGCGTGACGCGGCGGACATGGCAGATCTGGAGGAACTGATAATACATTTTGAGCTTGTAGATCAGCTATGTTTGCTATATTTTAATTGAAATCCTGATTTATTCATTTATTTTTGCTATTTTTGAATTGGAATCCTGAAAAGTAACCTTTTAATTTAGAAAAGACAATAGCACTTGAATTGTAGTAATTAGCTGAAATCAATAATATGAGTATTCTGCTATTAACCTGCGGGCCGCATTATGTGCCGCCATTTACCATGTATGGTTTAGTTAAGTTAGTAGGACTCCTAATATGACATATTGTCGATACAACCTATCTCAAACCCTCACCCTAACCCTAACCTCCCACAGGGCAGCACACCTAAACCTAACCTTAACCCATGTCTAACCAATAACTAGTCTAAGTATGCACCCAGACTGACTTTCAGTAATTGGGTCTATGATCAAAATAAGAACATTATAATGGTGCGTAAAAAAATGTAATAAAAACTTTTGCCACTTCTGCTTTAATATAATATTGTAGCACAATTTGCGGAACAACAGCATTCCACTGCTCCTACAAGTACAAGTTACTGGCAAATAAAAACTTGATTGTTGATTCACAACAAATTCACAACAAAATTCAAACTAATTCACAACAAAACACAACAAATCCATGACATGTGGGCTTGTAGATCTGCTATGTTCGTCGCGTGACACTGTCTTACGACTAAGTATAAACATGACTTGTGCTGCTGCCTGCAGGCCGCGTAGACTGGCCGCTCTGCTTGTTACATCACAAATCCCTAAGAATATGAACTTTATATGTTGAAAAATGATTGTGTAATTTGGAATTCATAAATGAGAAAAAGGTCAAGGCTAACGATCTGGTTCGTATATAATACTTTATTGCGTGAGACAATTTTATACTGTACTTTATGTCAAAACATGGGACTCACCAAACCTGGTGAGATTTTTTAACATGAACGCATCTAGACTACGACCCTGACAGGAATAAACCTATATATTTCCCAGTACATAAACAGGAATGTGTTCAAACTAGTCCTTGACAACAGGACACTTAAGGATTCACAATGTAAAAGCAAGTCAGAGGTATGCATTTTAGCCAAAAACCATTGAGTGAGTTTAGTAATCAATCAACGCATTAAAACAATCAACAAGTTAAAACAGAGTCCTACCTGAGGTCCAGAAAAAGGTGAACAGCACCAATATTTGGTAAAAATTCATATCTGTTTCTAGCTGTCAAAACAGATACATGGACGTTCAATCAGACTTTAGTCTTAAATGGGCATTCAGTCAACAAGAAGCAGTGTGGTCTGGTCTCTTTGGGGTCGGCACTTCGTGTTTTATCATGTTTTCTTCATCAGTCATGTGGTTTCTCTGTGACGTCACGCTGCTCTTACTGACACTCTGACAGGAAATGCTTATCAACGCGGCAGTTGGAAAACCCAACACATCACCGTTCCCCAGTAAGCCCAGTGCACACTGGGTCAGCGCCATTATTCAGACGCCATGTTGGTCCGACTCGCCCCATTACTAACCCTGTCCCTAACCCTAATCCTAACCCATTACTAACCCTGTTCCTAACGCTAACCCTTATTACCCACTTCCTGGTGTCCCTTTTGGGGGGCTTGTCATTATAGGCATGCATGACATTTATTATATTATTGTCAAAAATAGCTCATGTTACAATGTGATCCATCAGCATTTGTTTTTGTTGAGCACTGCTAATGTGTGGCTTTGTGTGTATTTCTGTACTATACTCTCTCCCTCCCTGTTTCCTGTCTGCTTGTCTCCACTATACATACAATCGAAAAAAGGCATGAAAGCCCAAAACGTTTATTTAAAAAAAGAATGTCTAAAGTGTAGATATCTGTTTTTGAAATGAGGCCTCTGGTATAGCCACACAGGACTATAATAGTGAAATGAGGCCTCTGGTAGCCACACAGGACTATTATAGTCTATTTTACGTCATGAATGATGATGCACGATGATGAGAGCGCCCCTCACTTCACACGGGTGTGATTTCTATACTTTTGTACAGCCATTTAAAAGTAACCAGTCATCAAGCTCTATACAAGCACAAGCTGTGAAACAAGAACAAACGAATACAATTTCAATTCAGCAATGCATTGATATAGAAAAAAAAAAGTTATACCAATTATGAATTTGGTGATTTTTTACTTTTCACCTGACTGGGCCTCACACTGCTGCAGCTGGAACAGAGCTCACTTATTAATTGAGATATATTAATGAATGCCTTTAAGACAACTGGTCGGTGAATATTAGGTCATTCAGGTTGAAGGCTGGCCTGGTGGTGGTAGTGTGCTTCTGTGACGGAGGCTCACAGCGCGCCACAGAGAGACACTAAATCCTGATTGGACAGATCACATTTCTGAAAAAAACTATTCTAAACTTTTAAAAGAACTCTGCTCAGCCTGCAGGAAAAGTGTCACGTCTGCCACACCTACCCGGTCTTCCTCCCCTTCTTTCTAATTCTATCCTCTATTATAGGAGTGGAGACAGAGATGCAGGAGAGGAGGCGGAGGCAACCACAACCAATCAGCACTACTATAAAGCCTGTTTCAACCCTTCACACCCTGCCAGATCATCCGTCTCTGTTGGACCATAGTCAGTCTTGTTCCACCACCCGGGCTAGCAGCATCTTTACACCTCAGTGTGCTATTCAGTTACTTACCTCTACCCTCCTGTTTTCACAGTGACCTTCTACCACCCCTGGATCCGGACTCTTGCCAAGTTGCCTGCCTCTCCTGCCTCTGCTCTGCTCCTCATGTTTGGAAGGATAATTATAAATAAATCTATATTCTATTCTGCAACTCCGTCTTGTCTGTCTCCTGTCTGTACCTGGGTTCAAGCAATCATATATATGACAGTATGATCTGGCCAAACTGAACCCTGCAGACATGGAGGCAGTTTCTCAAGCTATCGCTAACCAGGACACCGTTATTGGTCAACATGAACAGACTTTGTCACAGATACTTTTTCGTTTGGATGCACTCACTGCCAGTGTTAATAATATTCAGGGACACCTCACCAACCAGGCTGCCACTGTGAATAACAACGCAGCTGCTGCTGTTGCCGCGGCTAACAATGCTCCTGGCCCCGATATTCCTCCTGTCCGTGAGATACCTGTCCCTGCTCCTGAACGATACGCTGGTGATCTAGGAGCATGTCAAGCCTTTCTAATGCAATGCTCTCTCGTTTTTGAACAGCAGCCACGAACCTATGCTGCTGATCGCTCTCGTATATGTTACCTGCTTGGCCTGTTGAAAGGATCCGCTCTCACCTGGGGCGCTGCTGTCTGGGAGGAGCAATCGCAGGTATGCCAGTCATATGCTGCGTTCATCGGTGAAATGAAGAAGGTGTTTGATCATCCCATACGAGGCAAGGAGGCTACTAGGAGACTCATGTCCCTCCGCCAGGGAGCCCGTAGTGTTGCAGAGTTTGCAGTGGAGTTTCGCACCCTTGCTGCTGAGAGCGGATGGAATGACGAGGCTCTTCAAGGTGCGTTCCATAAAGCGGTGAATGAAGACCTCAAAGACGAGTTGGCATTCCGTGACGAGTCTACGAACCTTGACGAGTTGATCAGCTGCTCCATTCGTCTCGACAACCGCCTCCGTGAGCGCCGAAGAGAGAAAAGTTTCCGTTCTCAGCGAGCAGGCTCCTCTTCCGGTGTTCCAACTCCGTTCCAGGTTTCACCTCCGTCCAGCGCTCCGTCTCAGAGAGGCCCCGAGCTCCGCCGAGAGTCAACGAATGACTCTAGTCAGTCCGAGCCTATGGAGTTGGGTCGCGCTCACCTGTCTCCGGAGGAGAAGACCTGCCGTCTTCAGTCTAAATCATGCATGTATTGTGGCCAGTCGGGCCACTTTATTGCCTCCTGTCCTATCCGTCCAGTAAAAGATTTGGCTCGCCAGTAAAGGGGGAGATACTGACGAGCCGAGCAGAGTGTGCAACATCTTCCTCCTCAACTTCAAGGCCTCAGGTCAATACTGCCCTCGTGTGGCGATCCCAGTCGGTGCCCCTCTCAGCATTGATTGACTCCGGAGCTGACGAGAGCTTCATAGATCGCCAGGTAGCTATAAAAATGAAGATTGATTTGGTGCTCCTTGATTGTCCTTTGCAAGCTAAAGCACTAAATGGTTTACCCTTAGCCTTAGGGGTCCCCAGGGCGTAAGCCCTGGACCCTGCCTGGCGTACTTGGTTTCGCCGACTGGAGTCGGCGATCGCTGGCTGGTAGGGATAGAAGACCCACGGTGTCGGACCCTGGTGATGTCCCCCAGCCTCGAGTGTCTGTGCCTGGGCAGAGGTGTCCCCAGGGCGTGGGCCCTGGTCCCTGCCTGGCTAACTCGGTTTCGCCGACTGGAGTCGGCGACCACTGGCAGGTAGGGATAGTGGACCCTGGTGATGTCCCCCAGGAACGGTGTCTGTGCCTGGGCCAGAGCTAGCCCAGGCCCTGGTCCCTGCCTGGCTAACTTGGTTTCGCCGACTGGAGTCGGCGATCACTGGCTGGTAGGGATAGAGGACCCACGGTGGTCGGACCCTGGTGATGTCCCCCAGCCTCGAGTGTCTGTGCCTGGGCCAGAGCTAGCCCAGGCCCTGGTCCCTGCCTGGCTAACTCGGTTTCGCCGACTGGAGTCGGCGATCACTGGCAGGTAGGGATAGTGGACCCTGGTGATATCCCCCAGGAACGGTGTCTGTGCCTGGGGCAAAGGTCCCCTGGGCGTGGGCCCTGGTCCCTGCCTGGCTAACTCGGTTTCGCCGACTGGAGTCGGCGATCACTGGCAGGTAGGGATAGTGGACCCTGGTGATGTCCCCCAGGAACGGTGTCTGTGCCTGTGGCAGAGGTCCCCTGGGAGTGGGCCCTGGTCCCTGCCTGGCGTACTTGGTTTCGCCGACTGGAGTCGGCGACCACTGGCTGGTAGGGATAGTGGACCCTTGTGATGTCCCACTAGCTCCATGTTAGTACCCATGGTGGCCACCAGGGGCGCCATACGAGGGGAGTGAAGGGGTCCCATGGAGAGTAGGCTCCATGGTCCATGACCAGGCCGAGGCCTGGGTCGGAACGTCCCCAGGAACAGTGTCTGTGCCTGGGCCAGTAAACACCCAGTGCACACCCCCCCCCCCAGAAAACAGCAGATCTACGGGGCATCTGTCCCGGCCGCGGACCCCCACCCGGGCGCGATACCCACGGGGCAGAGTCCCCGAGGTCGGCCCGGTCGCAACGAGATGGCCCCCGTCCGAAACGGACCAGGGACTGCTGAGATACGATGGGGACCCCCGCGGACCCCCGCGGACCCCCACCCGGGCGCAAGACCCACAGGCAGAGTCCCCGAGGTCGGCCCGGTCGCAACGAGATGTCCCCCGTGCGAAACGGACCAGGGATGGCTGAGATACGCTGGGGACCCCCGCGGACCCCCGCGGACCCCCACCCGGGCGCGAGACCCACGGGGCAGAGTCCCCGAGGTCGGCCCGGTCGCAACGAGATGTTCCGTGCGAAACGGACCAGGGACGGCTGAGATACGCTGGGGACCCCCGCGGACCCCCGCGGACCCCCGCGGACCCCCACCCGGGCGCGAGACCCACGGGGCAGAGTCCCCGAGGTCGGCCCGGTCGCAACGAGATGTCCCCCGTGCGAAACGGACCAGGGACGGCCGAGATACGCTGGGGACCCCCGCGGACCCCCACCCGGGCGCGAGACCCACCGGGCAGAGTCCTCGAGGTCGGCCCGGTCGCGCCGCACAGAAAGCGCCGCACAGAAAGCGCCGCACTGAAAAAGCTCCAGACCGCCCCGAGAAAGAGCCTCGGACTGCCCCAAGAAAGAGCCTCGGCGGACGGATCCGAAATGCGGCGCGAAGCGCGCGCCGCATTTCGGCGCCTGGAAGTCCCTCTGAGCCCAGGAGCCTCAGGGCCTTTTCCCCCGTCCCATGCGTGAAATTTTCGTGGCACGTTTTTCGTCCCACTCGGGCCATCCCGTATGTAGGAAGTGCGCCCGGACGTCCCCGGACCCTTTTGGGCGGCCCGACACATGCGGAGGGTCCGCGGGGGTCCGCGGCGTTTCGCGAGCTTGTGGATCTGCTCTTTTCGGCGCGCAAAAGAGGCCACAGCTCGGGAACGCAGCGTCGCCCGGCGACGGCGGAGGGCTCCACAGATGCGGACCGGCGAGGCGCACGCGGTGGTGCGTGTGTCCGCGAAAAACCGCCAGCAAAAGTGGTCTATGGAGCTCCCGGAGGTGCCCAGGAGCTCGGGGGCTCACGCCCCGGTCCCCTACTGCGGAGATTCTCTCCACGGCCAACGTCCTACTCCCCCCATCCCGGATGTATGAACCGTGAGGGGTCGGCGGCCAAGTCGAGGCCCAAGACAGGCTCTGTCTTGGGGTAGAGAACCGGCGGATGGCGCATGGATCCCCGGAGCTGCAGGGCTTCTCTCCCCTGTCCCCTGAGAGGGGAGAGAACCAGGCAAAATCGACCCTACCCGGGCCATCGGGTACCCATGGAAGGGTGCCTCGCCGTCAGGTGGAAAAGCCAGCACCTCAGCCTCTCTGTCCTGGAGCTCCTGGAGGTGCCCAGGAGCACCTGGGCTCTTTGCCTCGTCCCCTGCTGTGTAATTCTCCACACAGCCAACGTCCGACTCCCCCCATCCCGGATGTAGGAACCGTGAGGGGTCTGCGGCGAAGTCGAGGCCCAAAAAAAATCGGCGCGTGACGCATGGCTCCCCGGAGCCGCTGGGCTTCTCTCCCCTGTCCCCTAGGAGGGGAGAGAACCAGGCAAAATCGACCCTACCCTGGCCATCGGGTACCCAGGGAAGGGTGCCTCTCCGTCGGGAACGGCGAGCGCACCTCGGCCTCTCGGAGGTCCTGGAGGTCCCCCCCGAGTTGGTGGCACGGGTTCTACATCCACGTCTGCCCGCTGTGACAACGGAAAGTGTGCCCACCTTGTGCGGGTGGGTGGAAACTTGGAATTGTGGCGGGCCCTCTGGGTCAAGCCCTCAGGCCCTCTGTGGCCCGCCTGGGATCTCCACTCCCTCTGCTCCCTGCGGCTGGGCCGTAAGACTGTAGCCCGGAGTCTGCGACCAAGGGAGTATGAATGGAGACGTCCCACCCAGGCTTGACCCTGCACTTTCGAATGGGTTGGGAGTGCGGTGGTCTAGGCAGCTGCCAACTGCCTTTTCAACTCCTGGTGGGGACTTTGCCCTGGCCGCGGGCGCCAGGAGGTCCCTCGGAGGACTGGGTTGTCGAGAGACGGCCAGCAGCTTCGGGCAGGATAACAGACGGATTGTTGAGGGGTGACCGTCCCCGGTCATTCTTCTTTATCCAGATGTTAGTTAGCCCACCTGTTGGTCGGGGAATGACCGGTCCCCTGCCCCTTGTGGGCAGGTGCGGCTGGCCATTTCTAAGGCACAGCCACTCCGGTGGTGTTTTTTCTTCCGGCAGCCCCTCGTGGATTGGGCCTTTATGGGAGCTCTCTGGTGTGTATCCAGCGTTCCCCCATAATAAACTATCGGGTCGGCCGGACTGAGCCCTCGCGGCTCAGTTCCCTTCCGACGGGGAGGTCGACCTGGGTGTCGACGGCTCCTCCGGTTCCTACCTCCAGCGGAAGCTGGCTATTAGGCTGGACACTAATAGGCGAGTTTTGTTCTTGGTACGCTCTCCGAGATGCTACGCACGCGGGTTCGGCCCGTTGTGTTACGCGGAGGGGGGAGCCTACTCGCCGCCTTTTGGTTGTTCAGTTTCTTGGGGTTTCCTTGGGTGCTGCCAGTCCGCATCGTGTTTTCGGGGGATATCCTCGCCTGCCGCGCAGTGTCGAGGTACCCTTCGAACCCAATCCTCGCCCGACCCGCCCGGGTCTAAGGCCCATTACCGTCAAATATGCTTATTCCCTTTGGGTTTAGTTACTTGACATATAGTAAAGCTGGCTCCTCACAACTCGGCCGTCTCTTTAATAGGCGTGCCGAAGTGTGGGGCCATACACTACTATTTCCTAAATACTTATTTAAACTTAATTACATTTTTATATTGTATTGCTTGCTAAACTTGTATTGTAACTGTTTGTGTGTTTGTTTGATATGTATTTAACAAAATAAACCTTTTCTGCCCGGCCCGTACCCACGCGGCCTAAGGCCCATACCCAAGCATTTCGCGTCCCTGCCTGCACCCTTCCGGGTGTGGGTAAGGGGCGCTTTTTGCTTGAGGCTCTGACGCACCCGCGTCAGAGTCAAACCTGCCCGGCCCGTACCCACGCGGCCTAAGGCCCATACCCAAGCATTTCGCGTCCCTGCCTGCACCCTTCCGGGTGTGGGTGGGGGGCGCTTTTTGCTTGAGACTCCGACGCACCCGCGTCGGAGTCACCTTTGCCCGATCCGCGCCCGCGGATCAAAGGCCTCCCACTTTGATCCGCGCACACGAATCAAAGGCCCCGCACCACACACACTACACACCAGCGTCTCTGCGCTGCCCTCTGGCCTGTTAAAAGACCAGAGGGGCTCTGAGTTCCCTGCGCCCTGCCCTCGGCCGACACGTTTAGAGTCTAGGTGGATCCTCTTGCCTAGTTTTGTTTGTGTGGACCTTCGTCTACTTTATCCTTGCTTCATTTGTTTTGCAACATTCTCAATTTTTTTTTTCATTTCGGTAAAACTAATGGTCTGTTTCTTTCTTTCTTTTCAGATAGTTCACTTCCACCCTTCGTCCGGATGGATCCTGTGAGCCCGCGTAGGGCGCAGGTGTTGCCTCGGAGCCCTTGGTCCGCCAAGCGGTTCAGAGCCTCACTGGGCGCCTTTGACCATGCTTCGGCATGGAGGAAACGGCTCGCGCCCTCGAGGCCTGGCCGGCTTTCCTTGTCCAAGCGAAGGAGGTTGGTGGGCCCCGCAGTAGCGGGGGTCCCGGGTGTAAACCATCCTCAGGCGTGCGGTTCCGAGAGTTCTTCTCGGTTTCCATATGCCTCAGGCAACCCCGACTCTGTTGGGGACCTGGTCGCTGACGCCAACCCTGGCGTCACTCCAACTTGCCCAGGTGAGCCAACAGTACAGACTGAGCTCAAGGGCGGGGGGTCTGGTTTAAAGAGACCAAGGGGCTTTAGCCCCACTCTGCCTGGGGTTCGCCGGAGAGATGTCCTTTACCCCATCTCGCCGAGCGTACTCACCCCCAGGCAGCACTGCTTCGGCCGGTTGGACCCCGTGAGCCCGCGTAGGGCGCAGGTGTTTCCTCGGAGCCCTTGGTCCGCCAAGCGGTTCAGAGCCTCACTGGGCGCCTTTGAACATGCCTCGGCATGGAGGAAACGGCTTGTGCCCTCGAGGCCTGGCCGGCTTTCCTTGTCCAAGCGAAGGAGGTTGGTGGGCCCTGCAGTAGCGGGGGTCCCGGGTGTAAACCATCCTCAGGTTCGTCGGAGAGATGTCCTTTACCCCGTCTCGCCGAGCGTACTCACCCCCAGGCGTCACTGCGGGAATTCCCAGTTCCCAACCACCTCTAGTTCTGCCCGCGCGTCCTCCGGGCCACGTGGCAGATCGACCCGGAGGCGTCTCCTCGCCGATTATGGCTCGATGTTGGCGGCGTCAAGGGCCTTGAGCCCCTGTCCTGCTGGTGGTAGTCACAATACGAGCAACTTGTTCCAAACCACTAAATCTTCTGGCTGCGCGACCACCGGGTCACGTGGCAGATCGACCCGGAGGCGTCTCCTCGCCGATGATGGCTCGATGTTGGCGGAGTCAAGGGCCTTGAGCCCCTGTCCTGCCGGTGGTAGTCACAATGCGAACATCTTGTTCCAAACCACTAAATCTTCTGGCCGCACGACCACCGGGTCGCGTGGCAGAGCAACCCATAGGCGCACCCGCGCCAATGACGGGTTGGGGCTGGCGGTGTCAAGGGCCTCGAGCCCCTGTCCTGCTGGTGGTAGCCGTCCTTCATGCGACGGCACGAGCGGCGCTCCGAATCCCGCTCTGGCCGGCACGGTTATCAATGGTTCATCGGGAGTAGATGCCGTGCCAGCTCCTTTGGGCTCGGGGATCTCTGACAGTAGCGTTGCGGGAGTCAGAGCCCCTAAAGCCCACCCTGCCCCACTCAGTTCGGTGCGCGATTCCAGGACCATCACGGCCCTAGACCCCGAATACCACTACGTTACGATACCGCTTGAAGGGCCATGCTCACTCTGTGGAGTGTCTGTTAAAGGGATCACCTTCCTGCCACCGCATTACAAGCAACGGCACAGTGGTCTTAAAGTCAGATACAGATGTGGCAAATGTGGAGTCAGGGTTGGCCCGAACCCCCACGGGATACGGATTCACTACTCCAAGTGCGTGCCTGGAGCGGTGAATGCGCCCCGTGTGGCGAACGGACCATCTTGCGAGCTATGTTCATTCGTAGCCGCTTCCAGATCAGGCCTGACTAACCACATGCGCCGCGGACACAGAGTCGTCAACATGGTGAGGGAAGACCCGGTACCGAGGACGAGGGTGGCTGTTGGGGGTCGAAAGTACGTGCGCTGGTCCGAGGAGGAGGTCAACCGTCTGAGAGTTCTTACCAGCCGTCCCCAGAACACCTGGACATGGTTCTCCGTGGCCAGGGACCTGGGGGGTGACAGAACTGAGGAGCAGGCGAGGAGTAAGGTCAAAAGCCTTGCCAGGGCCACTCGTGCAAGAGAGGCTCGTCACCCAGCGACTCCTGACTACGATGCCGTCGTCCGACGGCTCGATGGTCTGGTAGAGATTCCATCCCTGCCGCGATGGCTGCGACTCTTCCTGCGCAGGAAGGTCGAGTCGGGCGGAGAAGATGGGGTCATGCTGGGAGGCTTGCCTCTGAGGCTGGTGGATTGCACAAGAGATGCAATCGAGGCGCGGGCCTTGGAGCTGATCGATTCGCTTGGTGATCCCGATGGGTTCCGTAGGGTTTGCCCTGAGGAGGGTGGTGGCAAACGTCCAAAGATGAGATACAGTCGATTATCTCGTTGCAAAAAGAGGGCGTACCTCAAGCGACTGTATGACTCTGACAAGAAACGACTGGTGAGTCTCCTCTTGGACGACCGAGAGGGGGCCTCCTGCCCATTACCCATGCTGTCTGTCTACGAGATATACAGAGAGGCATGGGGGCAGAGCCGGCCGTTTCTTGGCTTGGGCGGCCACACCTCCTTTGGCGGTACAAAACATGACGGACTCGCGAGGTTGATCACCGAGGATGAAGTCAGCCATCAGCTCCGACGTATGCGTAAAGGAAGACAGGCAGCGGCCGGTCCCGACGGAATAAAACTCTGCGATATTCTAATGTGGGACCCTTACGGCACGCAACTTGCCCACATCTTTTCGTCATGGTTGGTCTCGGGCCTCGTCCCTCAATGCCTGAAACGCTGTCGAACAATACTACTGCCCAAAACGGAAGACCCGCTGTTACAAAAGCTTCCAGGCTACTGGAGGCCCATAACAATCGGTTCCATCTTCCTCGGTATCTACTCTCGTATCCTCGACGCCCGGTTGAGAGTAGCCTGTCCCCTGCATCCGAGGCAAAGAGGGTTCATTCCCTCTTCGGGTTGCTCAGAAAATCTCATTCTGGTCGACGCAGCCATCAAAAGATGCAAGGGGAAGAGGAAACCTTTGGGAGTTGTGTTCATAGACTTCGCCAAGGCATTTGACACTGTGTCGCACCACCATCTCCGGGAGGTGTTTAAAGAGAGGGGACTGGACCAACACATGGCGGACGTAGTCTTTGCAGGCTATGACGGATGTGTGACGAGGGTTGAATGTGGTTCTGGGACCACACCCGACATCGAAATGAAGGTTGGAGTCAAGCAGGGCTGCCCGCTATCGCCTTTCTTGTTCAACCTCGCAATAGACCCGCTTCTCCATTCCCTAAACCGGGTGGGACGGGGCTTTGCTTTTGGGAAGAGTACCGTGGTGGCGCAGGCTTTTGCCGACGATTTAGCGCTGTTGAGCGACTCGAGGGAAGGCATGGAACACAATCTGAGGATCCTTGATGGATTTTGTCGGCTCACTGGCTTGCGTTGCAATGTCAGTAAGTGTAAGGGCTTTTTTATCGAAATGAAGGGAGGCCGTCTCACCTACAATCAAGGGATCTCCTGGGTCCTGAGTGGGGAGCGGCTGGCCCTGATTGATTATGCGGACTACGAGAAGTATCTCGGGCTCGCGGTAAGCCCCCTGCGCGGCCTCCAGACCCTGAAGCGTTACGAGGAGTTGGTTCCGGACTGGGTCGAGAGGCTGTCCATGGCGTCAATTTCCCCGAGGATTCGCTTTGAATTGTTGAACCAATACGCCCTACCAAGGGTGCTCTACGGGGCGGATCATGGCGGTCTCCTGCCCACCTTCCTAGGCCGGTTGGACACTACGACCAGATCTTCGGTTCGTCGGTGGTTCCATCTGCACCAGTCGACGAGCAGGGGCCTCCTCTACTCGCGGCACTCAGATGGCGGTTTGGGTTTAACGCAACTGAAACTGGTCGTAGCTGGTACCCAGGTGCGGCGGGTCATCCGGCTTGGTATGTCGGAGGACTTGGCCATCCGAGAGGCCACCCGAGCGGTGGTCGGTGCGGGAGGTCTCGAGAAGATGTGGCGTAGAGCCGGAGGGGATGTGGCAAGCCTGCCCCGCTGGATTGACCCCCCCGGGGCGATTGATGGAGTGGCTGGTGGTGCCCCGCCCCTGTGGTACTCTACGCTGAGTCGGGAGCGGCCGACACTTCCGTGTTGGAGAGATGCCGAATTCGAGAAGTGGGCGTCCCTCTCGGTGCAAGGAAGGGGCATTGCGAACTTCCGGGACGACAGGTTGAGTAACTCCTGGCTGAGCGACCCTCTCGTAGGGGGTTTCTCGGTAGGGCAGTTCATCTCGGCTCTGCAGCTCCGGACCAACGCTTACCCCTCCCGAGAAGTCACCTTGAGGGGACGACCCAAAGGTGAGGTTCGGTGCACTCGTTGTTCCGACCCCGTACTCGAGTCCGCCTCTCATATCCTGAGTCGATGTCGTGCGGTCCGACCTAGTCGGATTGTCCGGCACAACCGGATATGCAGGCTCCTCTCCGCGAAAGCCAAGGAGTTTGGCTGGTTCGTCCTGGAGGAGGTCAGGTTTGAGAAAGAGAGGGTCCTCTTGATCCCGGACCTGTTCTTCTCCAGGGGCGACCAGGCTCTGTTGGTTGACGTAACAATTCCTTTTGAGATGGACCTGAACACCCTGGCCTTGGCCGCCGATGGCAAGGTCCGGAAGTACGGTCACCTCGTGCCGGCCATCCGCGAAAGGTTCCCGGGTCTAAGGAACATCGAAGTCTTCGGGTTCCCCGTGGGAGCCCGGGGCAAGTGGTACTCGGGGAACGACGCCATTCTGGAATCGTTGGGTCTATCCCCGAGCCAACGCAAGGGCTTCGCCACACTCCTGAGCCAGGAAGCCCTGCAAGGTTCCCTCAGAGTCCTCCGGGACTTCAAGGGGGGGGCCTTCGACGCCTAGAGGTCAGGCCGGGGCAATGACAGCAAGAAGCCTCTTGCTGTGGTAGTTCTTGGTGGGCGTGAGGGCCCTCAAGGGTCTCGGGCGCGGCTGGCCTGCGTCGGGGACCTTGCTTGAGAAGGACGAGCCTGACGGAGCAATCCCATAATGGGACTCTAGCGCAGTCACGTCCACGAGATGTCCTCAGCCCTAGCGGGGGCGACCGTGGGTGTTTCCGCGTGGATTCCCCCAGGTCGTGGAACGACCTCGCTGAAGACTGTAGATGAGCACCCCTGACTGCCTGGTTCTCCAGGCTTTCTCTGGCCGCGTGTCGACGAATCTGTTCTTCCTTTCCTAGCGCACGATGGCCCCGTCCCCGCTGGGGGCAACCCTGCCCCCGGGCTGTTACCTTTTGCGACGTCCCGGTCGGAGAGCGGCTTTCCCTTGTTCTTCGGAATAAAGGGACTGACTGCACAGTCTCCACTTGTCGTAATCCGGGGTGGAAGGTGTTCCGCCGGAAACCCTGGGGGTGAAACTA
>NC_137877.1:42364272-42394272 GCF_963924005.1 Protomyctophum bolini | reverse complement strand
ACTGGAAATGTGGCGTCATTGGCTGGAGGGTGCTGCCCACCCCTTCATTGTCTGGACTGACCATACATTCAAGTCAGCAAAGCGGCTGAATTCACGTCAAGCAAGATGGGCCTTGTTTTTTGGCCCTCACTTTTCGTCCAGGCTCCCAGAATGCTAGAGCTGATGCTCTGTCCCGCCTACACACTGTGGAGGAGAGTGGTACGGATCCGGACCCCATCTTGCCACCTACGTGTATCCTTGCCGCCGTCACTTGGGAGGTGGAGTCGAGGGTCCTGCAGGCTCAAACACAACAGCCTGATCCTGGTACCGGTCCTCAAAATCGTCTGTTTGTCCCCGATGCTGTGCGCTCCCAGGTCCTTGAATGGGGGCATTCTACCCATCTGACATGTCATCCAGGCATCAATCGGACGCTGTCCTTCCTTCGTCAGAGGTTTTGGTGGCTTTCTATGGTGGATGATACCCAGTCCTTCATTGCTGCCTGTTCCACTTGTGCCCGTAACAAGACTTCTACGAGACCCAGTTCCGGCCTCCTTCGACCCCTGCCTGTTCCGAATCGTCCTTGGTCACACATCGCCGTAGACTTTGTCACTGGCCTGCCACCTTCAGGAGGAAAGACGGTTATACTGACCATCATCGACCGTTTTTCCAAGGCTGTCCATCTCCTTGCTCTGCCGAAACTTCCTTCTGCTAGAGAGACTGCTGACCTCCTGGTCGACAATGTGTTCCGCCTGCATGGCCTTTGTACTGACATTGTTTCCGACAGAGGCCCCCAGTTCACCTCTCATGTCTGGAAGGCCTTCTGTACAGCGCTGGGTGCTACTGCCAGCCTCTCCTCAGGCTATCATCCTCAGACGAACGGCCAGACTGAACGAGCCAATCAGGAGGTGGAGGCTGCTTTACGCTGTATGGCGTCTTCTAACCCATCCACCTGGAGTTCTCAGCTGTCTTGGGTAGAATATGCCCACAATTCCTTGTCCAGTGCGTCCACTGGTATGTCTCCTTTCCTCTGCTCCCTTGGATATCAGCCTCCTTTGTTTCCTGCTCAAGAGATTGAGGTTGGAGTTCCGTCTGTCCAGGCCCTCATGCGACGCTGCCGTAAGACCTGGAAGCGTGCCCGTGCTGCTCTTCTCAAGGCTGGGGAGAGGATTCGGCACCAGGCTGATTGTCATCGGACCCCAGCGCCTCAGTACGTGCCTGGTCAGATGGTGTGGCTTTTTGAAAAGGACCTACCACTCAAGGTCACCTCCAAGAAGATGGCTCCTCGTTATGTGGGTCCTTTCGAAGTCGAGTCCATCATCAACCCTTGTGCTGTTCGTCTCAAGCTCCCGGCTTCTCTTCGTGTGCATCCCACATTCCATGTTTCCCAGCTTAAACCCGTTTCCACCAGCCCACTGGCCCCTCCAACGCCAGCCCCGCCTCCTCCAAGGTTGATTGACGACCACCCAGCCTATACAGTTAAAAAACTGCTGGACGTTCGCCGTCGTGGTCGAGGTCTGCAGTATCTAGTGGATTGGGAGGGGTATGGCCCTGAAGAACGTTCTTGGGTCGTTCTTGGATCCCTCCCTTATTCGGCAGTTTCATGATGACCATCCGGACATGCCCAGACGTGCGCCAGGTGGCGCCCGTAGAAGGAGGGGTACTGTCACGTCTGCCACACCTACCCGGTCTGACCCCTTCTTTCTAATTATATCCTCTATTATAGGAGTGGAGACAGAGATGCAGGAGAGGAGGCGGAGGCAACCACAACCAATCAGCACTACTATAAAGCCTGGTTCAACCCTTCACACCCTGCCAGATCATCCGTCTCTGTTGGACCATAGTCAGTCTTGTTCCACCACCCGGGCTAGCAGCATCTTTACACCTCAGTGTGCTATTCAGTTACTTACCTCTACCCTCCTGTTTTCACAGTGACCTTCTACCACCCCTGGATCCGGACTCTTGCCAAGTTGCCTGCCTCTCTTGCCTCTGCTCTGCTCCTCATGTTTGGAAGGATAATTATAAATAAATCTATATTCTATTCTGCAACTCCGTCTTGTCTGTCTCCTGTCTGTACCTGGGTTCAAGCAATCATATATATGACAAAAGTGCTCTGAGCAGTGTCTAACTGGTCAACTTTTGTTCATTTCTCAAAGGATTTAATGTTTAAATGACCATAATGTGGATGCTAAGACACCAAAGAGACATGAAAAAACTTCAGTACACTGACTAAACCTGCACTGCAATTAATGGACGCCAGTCAGTCTTTATAGACACTACAGTGTCTTTGTAGCGGTTCTGGTCAACTGTGGGTAAGACCGACTCAAGGCCGGGTTTCGGTCGTTAGACCTTCATCAGGACGGAGTAAAGAGCAACATTTTTGTCACCAACTGTCACCAACATTATGAGGTGTGCATTGGCCTTTATCTATAGGATCTTAATTTTATTTTTAAGCCAATACACTCATTCTATAGATCAGAAGATAACATCTTCACTTTCAGGAAAACCCAAATGCTACACAGCAGATCTATGAGAAATGACGTCTCTAACCACATCCTGCGGTTGACAAGTTTCCATTTAAATGCTTTTCTCCAAAACTACTTTTTAGTTATTTACTAATACTAACATTACTGTCAATCTCCAATGAATATACCCTCTGGTTTGTCAATCTTGTTATTCAATCTTTGATGTATGGACTCTGGGTCCATATATCACAAACACAATGGCAATGATACAGTCCAGTCTACCCTCTCTCTTCTGTAAAAAACCTCTATCAGTGTCTATACCTCTGTCCTCTTCCCTCAGTGTCAGACAGCCTGGCTGGTGTGTGTGTGTGTGTGTGTGTGTGTGTGTGTGTGTGTGTGTACGTGCATGCGTGCGTGCGTGCGTGTGCGTGTGCGTGCGTGCGTGGCTGCGTGCGCGTGAATATGTGTGAATGTTTTTTTTATTAATCAGATTTTAAGTCGACAAATAAAATATGTCAATCCACACCCTCAATCTAGCGTCGGGGGATTTCAATCAAGCTGACTTAAAGACACTCTTTCCATTGTAATGTGAAATGTGCTACCAGAGGGAGCAATATACTTGATCAGGTTTATACCAACATAGCCCATGAGCCCAGGTGTACCCCCATCTAGGTCTCTCTGATCATGTTTCGCTCCTCCTGCACCCTTGGTACACACCGAAAATCAGATCTAGTAGGCCCAAAGTCAGGTATGTCAGGACGTGGCCTGAGGACGCTATCCCATGGGCTCCAGGACTGCTTCAGCACCACAGACTGGGATATTTTTAGTGGCCCGGCAGCGCTGACGTGTGGGTCTCTGAATTATTTCACAGACTCAGTGCTGGATTATATACATTTTTGGGAAGTTGTATTTAACGGGAGAAGAGACCTCATTATCAACAACTCCTCCCTCCTCATCAAACTCACCTGCCTTTCATTATCACCCGGCCAATCCCCGGTGCAATCACCACAGCATAAATACACCTGCGATCTCTCAACCAAGTCATTTGTTCTACTCCACGACAGACCAAACATGGGTTGTGAGTACTGCTCTTGTAGATCGGCTATTTTCACTATTCTTCAAAATCGCCATCACTTTATTCCTTGCTAGGAACTGTTATTTAACAGCTTATCAAATCATTGTTGTGTGCTTGCAGACCAGCTACTTCTGCTATTCATTGCTTTCAATTCATTGTTTACACTATGCTTGATGAGTATGAGATTAATTATTTCATCAAGTGCCACTTACACTTGTCATTTTCCAGTCTAACTACCGTGAGTATCATGCTCTCAGTAGTTCCAATCTTACATACGTTTCTTTGAAACGTTCGCTATATTACTAAAGTTTTTGTACAAGTGTTCAAGTGCTCCAGCCATTTTCTCATTTTTGTGAGCCCAGTGGAGGTGGAGGGAGGCTGGCCTGGTGGTGGTACAGTGTGAGTGTGGCTGCTTTCGCTGACAGCGCGGCACAGAGAGACACACCTGATTGGACAGATGATAAAAAAGCATTATATACACGCAATGTTAAACTATTCTCAACTTTTAATAGAACTCTGATAAGGAAAAAGTGACGATCCATGCAGGGGTGATCAGGTGTAATCAATTGGCTAATTTGGGCCCTGTCCAGAGCCTGCATAGGCGGAGGCCCTGTCCAGAGCCTGGGCAGAGCTAGCCTTTTGTGGCGGTTCTGGAAAACTGTGGGTCAAACCGACTCAAGGCCGGGCACTGCACTCCCCGTGGTGGAGTGGAGGAACGCGTGTGTCTAATTTGAAGCATTTATGGATAGATGGTCCACTTTTGACACATTTGTTTGTTGCTCCTTATTAAGCGACGTTTCGGTCGTCAGACCTTCATCAGGACGGAGTAAAGAGCAACATTTTTGCCAAGTTTCCGACAGTGTGCTTTTCTGCTTTTCAAAGATTCCCTAAATGCACTTTTGTCCTACGCAGTACACAACTGCAGTCAACAACTTTATGAGGTCTGCATTTGGCCTTTATCTGTAGGATCTTATTTTTATTTTTAGGCCAACACACTCATTCTAGATCAGAAGATAACATCTTCACTTACAGGAAAACACAGCAGATCTATGAGAAATGACGTCTCTAACCACATCCTGCAGTTGACAAGTTTAGCTTAGCGCCAGAGATGTTGTGTACCAATTTGTGTGAGATTTGTAGAAAATCTGTTGGAGGTGGAACAAAAAGTGTGTTTTGAAGAAAGTGCAAATTTGGTGCAATTTCATTCTAGACGGAAATGGGCGTGGTCGATGTGGGGAGATCCGTCATTATCCGAGGAATCCATGGAAAAGGACATTTAAATTTTATGACTTACGGTTCAAGAGTTATAGGGAAAACCGTGAAGTGGGCTGTTATAGCGCCACCATGAGGCTGAGTGATATAATTCCTTTTCAATTAATTTTCATAATTATATTATCACCTATAACATCTCACCGGAACATCCACCTCTCACAACAACAGGTGGCACTGTGCTGAAGGAAGTCAAGGACTTCAAGTACCTGGGCTCATGGGTCAACTCAACCGAGCAAGATCTGAAAGTTAGGAAGGCACTTGCATGGAGGGCCCTGAATGGCATGACCAGTGTATGGAACTCCAATCTCCCCCGACAAATCAAACTCAGCTTGTGGACTTAGTGGAGTCTGTTCTCCTAATACGGCAGTGAATGCTGGACCCTGAAGCCGAACTGTACATGTCACTAACAAGACTCTGTATGAGGGATTACCAAGGGTGAGCCAGAAAATAGCAGCCAGGAGAATGAGACTAGCAGGACACTGCCAAAGGCATCAAGAACTGCCAGCCAGCAAACTGGTGTTTTGGGAACCAACACACGGGCATCGATCACGAGGACGCCCCACGCTAACATACGTGGATGTACTCAAGAGCGACGCAGGAGTGCAAAGTACCAACGAACTGGCCGGATGTATGGAGAATCGGGATGACTGGAAACAACGATGGAGGGCTCGTCTGAGGACGACCTAGAGAGAGATAATTATGAACCTCCCTCCTAAGTCTTGTAAATATGGCGCTTACCGTCTCCAAGGGGAAAAATACTTAAATTGGAGCCTCTTCGATCTTCCCATTATAAGTCTATGGAGAACTAATGAATTAATATCAATTAAACTATACAACGGATCTCTTAGCGAAATGCAAACACACCATTCCCGATGAAGCCGGTCGATTTGATATATGGCTCGAGTGCGTGCGGCAAAAACTGTGGGAGGAGTAGCGAATCAAAGTATTCCAAAGTAGGGGAACAATATATGGTCGCCATAGGCAACCACACTAACTACAAAAAGTACCAAGCAGTGTACAGTATGTGCCGTGTGTATCACACTGAGACAGCGAGAGTGAGCGTGCATGCAGTGCAGGGCTCTATACTGCTCTCTTCTCTCCGTTCTCACATGCACTCTGAAAAGTCTGACCACTGGCAAAGTTCTCTTGAACCCTGTTGGGACCTGTTGGGTAAGTAGTGTGTTATGGTGCTCAGCTGTGCCACGCATGAAATGCCAATTTGGCCTCAACACAAACATATCATGTGCAGCAGGGCAACCACATGGTCAGCAGCGTCCCTGAATGAGTGCATTTGGACTGGGACTTGAGGGCTTCTGACACTTTGAATGTGCCAGGGCCTTTAGTGTTGCTTTTCATGGGGATTTGTATGTGTTGTATATGTCTATGTGTAACATTGTGGTTGTGTAGCATATCTCTGCTGTCGGGAAGAAACCACCCAACTCCAAAATGGTCATTTTTCAGTAAGTGAAAAATATATACATTTTTCAGGAAATTAAGAAAACCTTATATTTTGAAAACAAAGCAATACTGCCTCATCGATGTTGGTGGTGTGACTTTATATATTCTCAATTACTTGCATGAGAGGGGGAGAGGTGGTGGAGTTTTGCCTTGTTGGATATTTACTTTGTACTTTAGAAAAGTTTGGCCTTTGGCTTCCCTGAGTTTGCATGTATTGTAAACTAAGCTGCTTTCTGCAATAAATATCATTTAATTTGAACTTTCATGCTCTGCCTCTACATTTGGGTTCAGTCCTTCCGCCACCGTGACAGTTTGAGTGTGAAGCAGTCTTTATTGAGCCGAGACATGGAGTGAGACCAACTGTGCTGAACATACACGCGCGCGCACACACACACACACACACACACACACACACACACACACACACACACACACACACACACACACACACACACACACACACACACACACACACACACGGAAGCTCACTGCATGTGGAACACAACACACCACACCGATAGTAATACTAAAAGTATACGGTCAGAAATGTTCTCTGTTGCTGTCTCATCACAAACCTCTTTAGAAAAAAATGTTTAGGCTACTTTAAACCTGAAGAAAAAAAAAACTAAAATAAACCGAACAGGGAGTGTTGACAGTTGGTGTGTGTGTGTGTGTGTGTGTGTGTGTGTGTGTGTGTGTGTGTGTGTGTGTGTGTGTGTGTGTGTGTGTGTGTGTGTGTGTGTGTGTGTGCTCTACGAGTCTATATGGAAGGCGTGAAGCACTTATCTTGTCTTCTGATCTTCACACCTCGAGCAGCGTGTGGTCTCTTCATGCTCATCTGGATTTGGCTGGTTTGGCTGCACGGTTAGTGCAGGTAGTGACACTTTACGGAGACTGTATGAACACAAACAGTGGAGCATCTTGAAATAAGTCTGCTTAACCCATTTAGACCTGAGATCGATTATACAAATGCCTTCTAAATCCTGACAGTTTTCTGAAAAACCCATGTTTCTATATCAGTGGTTCTCAAACATTTTCATGTCAAGGACCTCAAAGATAGCCTGATGAAGGCCGCATATAGGCCGCCTGTATAGGTGTGCAAAAGCTTTGCTTTTTATGTCAAGGACCCCCAACAAATATATGTAAAAGGGAATGCAAGGCTGATGTCACGTTAGCCCTACTGGCCTACCGGCGCCATTTTGACTGTGATGGCCTACAAATTTGATCTGCATCAAGTGTATAAAGTTGGTGTTTGAGTGTTTAGTGTACAGTGCTAGTGCTAGTGCTAGTTCAGTTCGCCAAAATGGGATTTATTAAGCCTACTTGAGTAGGCTACTTGTTGTGTGAAATACAATTAGTACGGAGTAAAGAGCAACATTTTTGTCACCAACTGTCACCAACCGTATGAGGTGTGCATTGGCCTTTATCTATAGGATCTTAATTTTATTTTTAAGCCAATACACTCATTGTAGATCAGAAGATAACATCTTCACTTTCAGGAAAACCCAAATGCTACACAGCAGATCTATGAGAAATGACGTCTCTAACCACATCCTGCGGTTGACAAGTTTCCATTTAAATGCTTCTCTCCAAAACTACTTTTTAGTTATTTACTAATACTAACATTACTGTCAATCTCCAATGAATATAGCCTCGGGTTTGTCAAGACAATTGTTATTCAATATTTATTTCAGACTCGGGGTCCATATATCACAAACACAATGGCAATGATACAGTCCAGTCTCCCTCTCTCTTCTGTAAAACACCTCTATCAGTGTCTATCCCTCTGTCCTCTTCCCTCAGTGTCAGACAGCCTGGCTGGTGTGTGTGCGTGTGTGTATATATTGTAGCGGCCAGCTATGGCTGCAGCCAATGGGACTGTCTTGGGGGTGGGACTTCTAGAGTGAGTGACGGGGGTCCTAGGTAGAGGCTCTCTGTGCCGGGTAGTTTGGTTGAGAGTGCACGTTGACCTAAGAGGGATATCAATGCTGTTGTTATATGAGTGTTCTACCAAGGAATAAAGAGGGATCTTTATCGTTCATGGTAACTACGTCTCTGCCTCCTGTTCCTGGGATCGTTACAATATATATATATATATATATATATATATATATATATATATATATATATATATATATACTTGATCAGGTTTATACCAACATGTTATGTAGAGTAGACAGCACTATAATTGCATTGTATGTAGTCATAGCACGTCATAGTACATATGTATAGTTTATATGGATAGTTTCATT
The DNA here is from genome assembly GCF_963924005.1 of Protomyctophum bolini. NCBI lineage: Eukaryota > Metazoa > Chordata > Actinopteri > Myctophiformes > Myctophidae > Protomyctophum > Protomyctophum bolini. The sequence continues at coordinate 42,385,774 of NC_137877.1, read as the reverse complement.
ATATAGATATTCCACTGTTACTTTCTTAGCTTACGCATGTTTCATGATAAATGCTTTTTATGTGATGTATTCCCATGCTTTTTTGTTCTTGCTTAATGTAAATCGCTCTGGATTAAGAGCGTCTGTTAAATGCCTAAATTGTAATTGTAACATAGCCCATGAGCCCAGGTGTACCCCCATCTAGGTCTCTCTGATCATGTTTCACTCCTCCTGCACCCTTGGTACACACCAAAAATCAGATCTAGTAGGCCCAAAGTCAGGTCTGTCAGGACGTGGCACCACAGACTGGGATATTCGTAGTGGCCCTGCAGCGCTGAGGCGTGAGTCTCTGAAATAATTTCACAGACTCAGTGCTGGATTATATAGACTAGTCTTTACCCGTTATAGAGATATTTGCCCCCCCCCCATTTTTAATTCACTAATAAATTCATTATTAATCATTAATGTGTCAAATTGAAAAAAGGGCTTCGTTAAGACCTACATATTATTATGGTCAATGCCTGTGTGAAAAGTCTGCCTGTATAGTCACAGGCCTGTGACATTGGGTTTCTTGGGAACAGGGACTTGTCGCTGCCTTGAGACGTGCGGGGACCCAGCATGAGCCCAGAGACAGTGCTAGTTCAGCTGCACAGTCCTTGAGCATGCACCCATCCCTGGATTCTGTCCGCATATAGGCCGCCTGTATAGGTGTGCAAAAGCTTTGCTTTTTATGTCAAGGACCCCCAACAAATATATGTAATAGGGAATGCAAGGCTGATGTCACGTTAGCCCTACTGGCCTACCAGTGCCATTTTGACTGTGATGGCCTACATATTTGATCTGCATCAAGTGTATAAAGTGTTTAGTGTACAGTGCTAGTGCTAGTTCAGTTCGCCAAAATGGGATAAAGCCTACTTGAGTAGGCTACTTGTTGTGTGAAATACAATTAGTACGGAGTAAAGAGCAACATTTTTGTCACCAACCGTATGAGGTGTGCATTGGCCTTTATCTATAGGATCTTAATTTTATTTTTAAGCCAATACACTCATTGTAGATCAGAAGATAACATCTTCACTTTCAGGAAAACCCAAATGCTACACAGCAGATCTATGAGAAATGACGTCTCTAACCACATCCTGCGGTTGTGGTTTCCATTTAAATGCTTCTCTCCAAAACTACTTTTTAGTTATTTACTAATACTAACATTACTGTCAATCTCCAATGAATATAGCCTCGGGTTTGTCAAGACAATTGTTATTCAATATTTATTTCAGACTCGGGGTCCATATATCACAAACACAATGGCAATGATACAGTCCAGTCTCCCTCTCTCTTCTGTAAAACACCTCTATCAGTGTCTATCCCTCTGTCCTCTTCCCTCAGTGCGTGTGTATATATATATATATATATATATATATATATATATATATATATATATATACTTGATCAGGTTTATACCAACATGTTATGTAGAGTAGACAGCACTATAATTGCATTGTATGTAGTCATAGCACGTCATAGTACATATGTATAGCATAGTAGTATATATGTATAGTTTATATGGATAGTTTCATTATATAGATATGTTACTTTCTTACCTTACGCATGTTTCATGATAAATGCTTTTTATGTGATGTATTCCCATGCTTTTTTGTTCTTGCTTAATGTAAATCGCTCTGGATTAAGAGCGTCTGTTAAATGCCTAAATTGTAATTGTAACATAGCCCATGAGCCCAGGTGTACCCCCATCTAGGTCTCTCTGATCATGTTTCACTCCTCCTGCACCCTTGGTAAAAATCAGATCTAGTAGGCCCAAAGTCAGGTCTGTCAGGACGTGGCACCACAGACTGGGATATTTGTAGTGGCCCTGCAGCGCTGAGGCGTGAGTCTCTGAAATAATTTCACAGACTCAGTGCTGGATTATATACACTAGCCTTTACCCGTTATAGAGATATTTGCCCCCCCCCCCCCATTTTTAATTCACTAATAAATTCATTATTAATCATCAATGTGTCAAATTGAAAAAAGGGCTTCGTTAAGACCTCCATATTATTATGGTCAATGCCTGTGTGAAAAGTTTGCCTGTATAGTCACAGGCCTGTGACATTGGGTTTCTTGGGAACAGGGACTTGTCGCTGCCTTGAGACGTGCGGGGACCCAGCATGAGCCCAGAGACAGTGCTAGTTCAGCTGCACAGTCCTTGAGCATGCACCCATCCCTGGATTCTGTCTGGACCCTATACATACAGTATGTACATCATGTACATGTATACATGTATACATGTATGTAATCAATGCCAGAGTGTAATTGGTTTTCGATGGTGACGTAATGATGATATGTTTTAGTCAAGTGTTGGGAGGATTAAAGGTAATGCTCCTATGTATACATGTATGTAAGCAGAAGCAGCCTCAGTGGTGGTCTTTTGGTGACACTTGAGGGAAAATTAGAGGAAGCAGGCCAGTTTCAGTTCCTCATTTAGGTATCATTTAGGCCCATGGGTTCCAATGTGTTAAGAGTATGAATCCAGTGGGCCTCTCTGCATAGCACTTTCTTGATAATGTCTCCACCTCGTGAAGAGGCAGAGATCTTTTCTATACCCCAGAAGCGTAATGATGCTGGGGAGCCCTGGTTGGCTTGTATGTAGTGCCTAGCCATGGCATATTCTAGGTTACCAGTGCATATTGCTGTTTTGTGTTGCCCAATTCTGATTTAATGTGTAGAGTTACAATTGATGAAGGATTTGATTTTGCCATGAGTGCGGGGGAATCGGGGATGTGTGATATATTTGGTGTTAGAGGAGTTGGAACATTGGGCACAGTTCCCTCACTTGTAGAAACCCTGGGGGGGGGGGGGGAGGGTTGAAAGCCAAGAGGGGGGGGCTGGGGTGAGGTCAGAGTGCACCAGACGGTCTCTCAGGCTGCGACTGCATCTGAAACAGAAAAGAGGGGGGTCAATACAGATATTGGACACTAAGTGTCCAAAGTGGAAGTGTCCTTCCACTTTGAAGGACATGCCAATGTTTTAAAATGATGTTTTTAATAGAGCCTGCTGCTGGTGTATATTGAGTGGAGAAACAGAGTCTATTAGATGACTTCTTAGGTTTCTTTTGTAAAAGGGTCTCACGGTCAGTGCGTATATGCCGAGTCAATGTCTGTTGTGGCATAACCTCTCTCTCTAGAAAACGATTAGTGAGCTCTGTGGCTTTGTTTACAAAGTCTGGAGTAGAGCTACAGTTTCTCCTAAAACTTTGGCCTACAGGGATGTTGCTTGTGAGCCGTTTAGGGTGGTTACTGTCGGCTATAAGGAGGGTGTTCCTACTGAGGGAGGGGTTTTCTGTAGGTTTCTAGTTTCCCATCATCCCCTTTGAAGATGGTGAGGTCTAGAAATGTAATTTGATGGAGATCATGTTCCATAGTGAACGACAGGTAATCAGTGGTGGAATTGGCATATGTAAAGAAGGGATTTAATTCATCTTGGCTACCTGTGTAGATCTGTGTTTGTAGATGTATGTCAGTTTTATTTTATATTTTTGAAAGTTTTAAATTATTCTACAGTTCTGTTTCGGCCATAGCATGTTATATTTGTTTGTTTGTTTCTTTGTTTATAAAGCCCTGTCAGGCTCCTGCTTATATCTGTGATCTTTAAACTCCCTATGAGCACTAGGCCGTTGCCTATAGCTGAGATCATCAAGAAAGGCTTTATTGACAGTTCCAAAATCTCGCCATGTCACAAAGGGCGACCAGGCTTTTGCCCCACGGGCCCCTCGGCTGTGGAACTCACTGCCATGCATGCAGGGACCTCAGGCAGGCAAACTGGTAACAGGTACGGTCGCCCCTTTTCCATCTCGCCCCACTACTCTACCTAGCTGTAAATATCAAACATAATTCAAGTTGGTGATTATATAAAAGGTATTATCATATTTATTTATCATTGTTAAGTTCAGTTCTGTATATCCACGAGCATACTAGCATGATGATCCATCCATCTTCAACCGCTTATCCGTAGTCAGGTCGCGGGGGCAACAGCTCCACCAGAGAGCTCCAGACTTCCCTCTCCAGAGCAAAATTAGTGACTTCCTCCTGGAGGATTCCGAGACTTTCCAAGGCCAGTGAGTCGACGTGTTTCCTCCAACTGCGCCTTGGTCTGCCCCGGGGTCTCCTCCCAGTGGGACGTGCATCGAGGACCTCCCTAGGGAGGCGCATGATGATGCCATTACAAAACATGGGCTACATGGAAGAAATGTGTTTAATAAAACAAAAGAGTCTCTGTCTCATGTTGTTCTTTCTTAATTTTACAGAGGATCGACTACTATACAACCAAATAAATATGTATGCAAGATCATTTCAGATTTCAGAGAGGGAGGGAAATACAAAAATAACTGTTAACTACATTGACACATTTTGCGGGGGAAAACTCAGTGTCCTCTTTTAAATCTCTTCTAAACATGCACAGCCTTTTTATAAACTCTTGCACTGTTTATACATTATTTTTGATTGTTACTGTGAAGCACTTTGTAAACTTGTTTTTGAAAAGGTGCGAAAAGTTTATTATTATATTGATGATTTGCACTAGTCATTGTTCACTTATGTGTGCATACCGTAGGCCTATATTTAAGTTATCTATAAAGCTTTTTGTTTAAATAGGCTAAATGAGCAAACAGAAACATGATTTAGATGTTTATGAATTGTATTCCATGCCAAAAAACACAATCAAATCATTAATCTAAATGATAACAATCGTCAACCAAAATCTCACGACAGACGTAATGGTTCCAGTGTGTGTGTGTGTGTGTGTGTGTGTGTGTGTGTGTGTGTGTGTGTGTGTGTGTGTGTGTGTGTGTGTGTTCGCTAACAGCGTACTTAGGGGCTGTCCTAAAAGTGCAAACTGTGCACTTTCAAATACAGATAACCGTTTCTGAGCCTGCAAGTCAGAAACCAAGTGTGACCAATGTCCCCCACCCACCCACTCATGAATGAATGAATGAATGAATGAAATGAATGAACAAATTAATAATTTAAAACAAATAAACAAATAAATTAATGATTCATTCATGAATACATGAAGAATGGATGCACCATTATTGTAGGCATTGTATTGATGACAGATCACCTTTGCTGAGTTCCCGATATAACAGTGGTTTTGGGGTCCCCCGATGATTCGCCTAATGTGCAACATTGTTTTCTCACTCAACAGTAAACAAACCAACATATAGGCTATAGCAGAATCTGTGACGCTTTGTGCATAGAGCGTGCCATGCCTGGGTCGCCTTCCTTTTCAGAGTTTTCCCCTTGGTTGTTCTGTCATGTTTCCCTTCCCCCCTGCTGTGTGTGAGCACATGTTACGTCATTTCTCATCCTACCCAGTTTAGTTTATTCTCTACTGCCTGCCATTCTAATGTGTCTTTATAATCTATAGTATGTGAGAAAGCACTTTGCTGGTGGCACTGGTAGCTATTATAAATACAAAAAGTACCAAGCAGTGTACAGTAGCCTATGTGACGTGTGTATCACACTGAGACAGCGAGAGTGAGCGTGCATGCAGTGCAGGGCTCTATACTGCTCTCTTCTCTCCGTTCTCACATGCACTCTGAAAAGTCTGACCACTGGCAAAGTTCTCTTGAACCCTGTTGGTGTCACGGTACCGAGAACTGGCGGACCCAAATGCAGACACAGACAAAAGTTCGACAGTTCAAGGGTGTTTATTGAATATAAACTGGCAGGCAGGCAGAGCAGGGCAAGGTCCAAACAGGCTGGTCAGAGCATGGGCTGGCAGGCAGGCAGGCAGGTGTGGTCTGAGGAGGAGGAGAGGAGAGCGGTGAGTACAGGCACAAAGTAAACACTAGAAAATACAACAAAACTGAAGTTCACTGGGAACAAACACTGGCAAAGCTGGCTAGAAGGTCTACTACCACTGTGGGTGATTTAACAATCTGGCGCTGGTGATGTGGGAAGGCTGGGTCTTTATGGGCTGGAGTTGATGAGCTGATGTCAGGCAGGAGTGTAGATTGGAGACTGGAACCAGGTGAGCCAAGTGATAAATGGAGCCAAGCCACGCCCAAACACACGCCCACACATAACACAGACACTGACAAGACAGAGACAGCAGAATAACACCGCCCTGCCTGGGACTGTGACAGTGCCCCCCCCTCACGGAACGCCTCCAGGAGATCCACCAGGCTTGTCAGGGTGTTGCCGATGGTAATCGGTGATTAGGGATGGATCCAGAATGAAGCGACGTGGTACCCAACATCTCTCCTCAGGACCATAGCCCTCCCAATCCACCAGGTACTGGAATCCCTTCCCTCTGCGACGCACATCTAGCAGCCGCCGGACGGTGTACGCTGGATGGTCGTCAATGATACGGGGGGGAGGAGGGGGCGCATCCGGAGGAGACAGCGGACTCGTCAACACCGGTTTCAACAGAGAGACATGGAATGTGGGGTGGACCTTCATGTGACGAGGGAGCCTGAGCTTGACAGTTGAAGGGTTGATGATGGAGAGCACCTCATAAGGACCCACATAACGGGGGGAGAGCTTCCTTGAATCAGTCTTCAGGGGGAGGTCCTTAGTAGATAGCCACACACGCTGACCTGGCTTGTACGTTGGGGCTGGGGTCCGATGGCGATCGGCAAATTTTCTGTTCCGTTCCACGGAACTGAGCAAGGCAGCTCGTGCATCCTTCCACACCTTGCGACAGCGTCGTAGGTGAGCCTGAACCGATGGGACGGCGATGTCATCTTCCTCGGCTGGAAAGAGAGGTGGCTGGTACCCCAACGAACCCTCAAATGGAGACTTGCCCGTGGCAGCACAGGTCAGAGAATTGTGGGCGTATTCGATCCACAGCAGGTGGGTGCTCCAGGAGGAGGGATTCTTAGCCGCCACACAACGCAGCGCAGCTTCTAGGTCCTGGTTGGCGCGCTCCGTCTGTCCGTTAGTATGTGGGTTGTAACCAGAAGATAGACTCACAGATGCTCCGAGGGCACGACAGAAAGCTCTCCATACATGTGAGATGAACTGAGGTCCCCTGTCGGAAACAATATCCACAGGGACGCCATGGAGCCGAAAGACATGGTAAGCAAGGAGGTCAGCTGTTTCAAGCGATGTGGGCAGTTTAGGGAGAGCCACAAAATGCACAGCCTTAGAGAATCTGTCCACAATAGTCAGAATGACCGTGTTGCCTTGGGATGGAGGAAGGCCTGTGACGAAGTCCAACGCCATGTGCGACCAGGGTCGACTAGGGACAGGCAGGGGACGGAGCAAACCAGCAGGCGGCTGATTAGAAGCTTTCCCACGAGCGCACACAGCGCAAGCAGACACAAAAGCACGGGTGTCACGGGCAATGGAGGGCCACCAGAAGTGCCGTTTGAGGAGAGACAGAGTGCGGCCGACCCCCGGATGGCAGGCAATGCGGGAAGCATGTGCCCAGAGGAGGACCCGTGAGCGAACAGACTCGGGGACGAAGAGACGGTTTGCGGGTCCGTTGCCTGGATCCGGTTGGACCCGTTGAGCCTCTCGCACCAGTGACTCAATCTCCCACCTCACAGCTGCCACCACACAGGAAGAGGGAAGGATCGACTCCAGCCGGCCAGTGGATTCTTCAGCGGAGAACTGGCGTGACAGGGAATCCGCCTTCAAGTTACGAGAACCAGGACGGTAAGTCAGGGTGAATCGGAACCGACCAAAATACAGGGCCCATCGAGCCTGGCGGGAGTTGAGGCGTTTCGCAGACTGGATGTAAGCAAGGTTCTTATGGTCCGTCCACACAATGAACGGATGTTCAGCACCCTCCAGCCAGTACCTCCATTCCTCCAAGGCGAGCTTCACAGCCAACAGCTCCCTGTTCCCCACATCATAGTTGCGCTCAGCAGAGTTCAAAGGATAAGAATAGAAGGCACAGGGGTGGAGCTTCCCATCTGTAGCGGACCTCTGGGAGAGGATTGCCCCCACCCCGGTGTCTGAAGCGTCGACTTCTACGACAAACTGGCGGGATGAGTCCGGGTGGACGAGAACCGGTGCCGTGGTGAACCGCCTCTTCAACTCCTTAAACGCAGCCTCAGCCTCCGCGTTCCAGGTAAAAGGCGTCAACGAGGATGTCAGCTTGTTAAGGGGGGCTGCAACACTGCTGTAGTTTCTGATGAACCTTCTGTAGAAGTTGGCAAACCCAAGGAACCGTTGAAGATGCTTTAAAGATGCGGGTCGAGGCCAGTTCTCCACCGCCTGCACCTTCTCAGGGTCCGCCTTCACCTGGCCATTCTCAACGATGAACCCGAGGAATGTGGTAGACGGGACATGGAATTCACATTTCTCCGCTTTAACAAAGAGCTGGTTCTCCAAAAGACGCTGCAACACTTGCCGGACATGCACCACGTGTTCCTCATGGTTTCGGGAGTAAATCAAGATGTCATCTAGGTAAACAAATACAGTACGGTTGATTAGGTCACGGAGGACATCATTGACCAGTGCTTGGAATATACCTGGAGCATTAGTGAGCCCAAAAGGCATGACAAGATATTCAAAATGGCCGATGGGTGTCTTAAAAGCAGTTTTCCACTCATCTTCAGCCCGGATACGAACAAGGTGGTACGCATTACGCAGGTCTAGCTTGGAAAAAATAGTTGCCTCCTGAATGGGCTCAAAAGCGGATGCAAGCAATGGTAATGGATATTTGTTTTTAACAGTGATGTCATTGAGGCCTCGATAGTCAATGCAGGGGCGTAATGAACCATCCTTCTTACCCACGAAGAAGAACCCAGCACCAACTGGGGAAGAAGAGGGCCGAATGATGCCAGCTGCCAATGACTCGTGGATGTATTTCTCCATGCTCTCTCTCTCTGGGCGAGACACGTTGTAGAGACGACTAGTAGGCAGTGGAGCTCCTTCATGCAGGTTGATGGCACAGTCATATGGGCGGTGCGGAGGTAATGACAGGGCACGTTGCTTACTGAAAACCTCTCCAAGGTTATGGTACTCAGCAGGAACACCAGAAAGGTCTGGAGGCTTCATAATAGCTGGGGAGCTGGCACCCTCAGATGGAGAACGAGCAGACCGTAAGCAGGTTGAGAGACAATATGGACTCCAGCTCACCACCTTGCCTGCCGCCCAGTCAATATGTGGATTGTGTAGTTGTAGCCATGGCTGACCTAGAACGATAGGTACATTAGGAGAGGAGATGACATAGAACTGAATTTGTTCATGATGATTACCGGACACAAGGAGGTGGACGGGTTCGGTACGGTGAGTCACACGGGCCAGAGGATTGCCATTGAGAGCATTAGCTTGCATAGGTGAGGTGAGTGGTTCGAGTGAAATGCCCAACTGGGAGACTACAGACATGTCTAGGAAGCTTTCGTCTGCTCCTGAATCATCAAGAGCAAGCAGTGACAATGACTTAGTACGCAAACTAAGAGTGGCATGAAATTCCATACGGGATCGGGTTTTGGGGGAATATGAAACATGACTCACCAGAACCCCCACTGCTACTGACGAGTCATCTCTTTTGGCCGTGTAGGACATGTGGCGATGTGGTGGTCTGGCTGGCCACAGTAGAAACACACCCCCATCTTCCTTCGGCGGAGGCGCTCATCTGGTGTGAGATGGGCCCGGCCCAATTGCATAGGTTCCTCCCCAGAAAACTCAGCAGGAGGGGGAGGACGTCCAAACTCAGCAGGCGGGGCTCTGTAGTTTCCTCCGACAGAGGGCGCTGTAGGACTAGGTGGAGAGGGTTCTGCCTGCCACTGAGCCATCTGGTCCGACATCTTGATGGCAGTGGTAATTGCCTCATCCAGGGAAGGCTGTTCCTTCCTCAAGGCCATCTCTCTGCCAATGCTGCGGGTGAGCCCACTCTGAAAGGCGGTTAGCAGTGCCGGCTCATTCCACCCTGACTCAATTGCTAAGGCTCTGAACTCACAGGCAAACTCTCTCACTGTTCGCCTGCCCTGCCGAAGTCTTAACAGTTGTTGACCAGCCTGCTGCCCTCTGATTGGATGATCATAAATACGCTTTAACTCAGCAGTAAACAAGGCAAAAGTCTGAACAGTAGGTGAATGCTGCTCATGCAAAGCATTAAAATAGCTGAGAGGAGGTCCCTCCAATAGGCTGGCTACATAAGCAATTTTAGCTGCCTCATAAGTGAAACGAGAAGGCTGAGCATTGAAAACTAGCTGGATTTGAGTGACAAACTGACGACAAGTGTTTGGATTACCAGAGTACTTTGCAGGTGGAGGAATATGGGGCTCTGCAGCAGGAGCGACTGGAAGCATGGGGGCAACAGCGTCAGCAGCAGGTTGTTGAAGGAGCTGAGGTGGAGGTGTGTGGCTGATGGCAGTCAGTTGGTTTGAGATCTCAGCTACACTATCCAGGAGAGACTTTAGCATTTGCTCGTGAGTTCCCAAACACTGCCCCTGTTTGATAATGGCCTCCTTAACTCTGTCATAGTCTGCTGGGTCCATTCTGGCCAGATTGTTCTGTCACGGTACCGAGAACTGGCGGACCCAAATGCAGACACAGACAAAAGTTTGACAGTTCAAGGGTGTTTATTGAATATAAACTGGCAGGCAGGCAGAGCAGGGCAAGGTCCAAACAGGCTGGTCAGAGCATGGGCTGGCAGGCAGGCAGGCAGGTGTGGTCTGAGGAGGAGGAGAGGAGAGCGGTGAGTACAGGCACAAAGTAAACACTAGAAAATACAACAAAACTGAAGTTCACTGGGAACAAACACTGGCAAAGCTGGCTAGAAGGTCTACTACCACTGTGGGTGATTTAACAATCTGGCGCTGGTGATGTGGGAAGGCTGGGTCTTTATGGGCTGGAGTTGATGAGCTGATGTCAGGCAGGAGTGTAGATTGGAGACTGGAACCAGGTGAGCCAAGTGATAAATGGAGCCAAGCCACGCCCAAACACACGCCCACACATAACACAGACACTGACAAGACAGAGACAGCAGAATAACACCGCCCTGCCTGGGACTGTGACAGTTGGGACCTGTTGGGTAAGTAGTCAGTGTGTTATGGTGCTCAGCTGTGCCACGCATCAAATGCCAATTTGGCCTCAGCACAAACATATCATGTGCAGCAGGGCAACCACATGGTCAGCAGCGTCCCTGAATGAGTGCATTTGGACTGGGGCTTGAGGGCTTCTGACACTTTGAATGTGCCAGGGCCTTTAGTGTTGCTTTTCATGGGGATTTGTATGTGTTGTACTGTATGTCTATGTGCAACATTGTGGTTGTGTAGCATATCTCTGCTGTCGGGAAGAAACCACCTAACTCCAAAATGGTCATTTTTCAGGAAATGAAAAATATATAATTTTTTCAGGAAATTAAGAAAACCTTATATTTTGAAAACAAAGCAATACTGCCTCTCAATTACTTGCATGAGAGGGGGAGAGGTGGTGGAGTTAGCTGTTTGAGTGTGAAGCAGTCTTTATTGAGCCGAGACATGGAGTGAGACCAAATGCACTGTGCTAAACATACACGCACGCACGCACACACGCACATGCGCACACGCACACACACACACACACACACACACACACACACACACACACACACACACACAGTGACACACACACACACACACACACACACACACACAAGCTCACTGCATGTGGAACACAACACACCACACCGATACTAATACTAAAAGTATTCGGTCAGAAATGTGCTCTGTTGCTGTCTCATCACAAACCTGTTTAGAAAAAAATGTTTACTTTAAACCTGAAGAAAAAAAAACTAAAATAAACCGCACAGGGAGTGCTGACAGTTACTGCCTCTGCTGTGGTGTGTGTGTGTGTGTGTGTGTGTGTGTGTGTGTGTGTGTGTGTGTGTGTGTGTGTGTGCGCGTGTCGTGCGCGTGCGTGTGTGTGCTCTCTACCAGTCTAATGGAAGGCGTGAAGCACTTATCTTGTCTTCTGATCTTCACAGCTCGAGCAGCGTGTGGTCTCTTCATGCTCGTCTGGATTTGGCTGGTTTGGGTGCACGGTTAGTGAAGGTATAGTGACACTTTACTATATGGAGACTAGAGTTCTCATCGGGCCCGAAATTTGAAGCCCGGCACGGCCCGGCCCTAACTGGGTCAGCCCGAAGCCCGGCCCGGCCCTAAAAAATACCATAATGTTAGGCCCGAAGCCCTATAAAGCCCGACAAAGAAAAAAAAGAACGCCACTTTTGTTCACTGACGGCGCATGTTGCTGCGCTGCGCTGGCCATGCAATAAAAGTGGCGTTCTTTTTTTTCTTTCAGTGTGTGTCTGTGTGAGAGTGAGAACGGAGTTCAATGGACTTATCGCCGAAATAAAGGATTTATGTAGCTCATTTATGTACCATTTCCATATCATTCTAATGGATTCCATTTCCAGTGGTGGTGAGTAGCCTACTGTAGCTCCCCGTTTCCTCTGAAGTGAAGCTATGTCCAAGACCCCAAGTATCGTCCCCGTTCGGTGTCCAAAAGAACAAACATAGCCTACAAAGTTTACAAACCATCCATGCACCCGCTCATGGCGTGTCTCGACAGCTTAGAGATCTGTTATTTTAAATCGGCCACATATAACGAGGAGCGCCGCTGCCGCACTGGACGGCGGTTATAATACTAATCATTTTGTAAATCAAATAGCCATTAGCCTGTAGCCTGCAGTGGACTGTAACATTGCGTGGTCAGATCATACACTACAGAATATGGATCGTTGGTGACTATATGACGTTGATTAGGCCTAATGATTAGGTTATTCATCGCAGCCAGCTGGGTTTAACGAGATGGCTCAGTGCAACTGTTTTTGTTATGTTGCAGTCTATCGTGTGATAATCCGATTGATTTATAAAACATTTAGCATTATGAACTGAAGCTCATTTGGTGCGCCGCAAACCAGAGGCCAGCCAGCGGTATAAACATTAAACAACCACCCCACCGTTCACTTCTCTCTGCCTGCGCGCAGTAATCCATTCCAAGCCCCCCACCTCCACTCCTCCGTCTTCCTCCTGTCGTGAAGTGAATCGCCATAGCGCAGCCCTCTTCATAATAAATACATACTTGTAGGCTATATAGCCTACACAATGTGTACACATTACACAATTGCTATTTATATTATAATAACATTTTTGAAAAAAGAAAAAAAGAAAATCACGGAAAATCACAGAGCCCGAGGCCCGGCCCGGCCCGGCTAATTAGCATATTTTTGGGGCCCGGCCCTAAAATGTCGGGCCGGGCCGGGCCGGGTCGGGTTCGGGCAGAAAATGAGAACTCTAATGGAGACTGTATGAACGCAAACAGTTGAGCATCTTGAAACATGTCATAAGTCTGCTTAAAACTATATGAACACAACAAGAATGTAAAAGTCCTGCTAGGGACGTGCTGTTACTAACCCCAAATAGCTTTTACATAATTTCAATTACATTCTGGAGGGGGTCCTTGAAATGAAACAGGTTGAGAATCACTGCTAGTCCCTGGCATATTTTTCATATTGGGGGTCCTTTCCTTGGCATGCTATAGTGAATGGTGCACCCTGAAAAAGAAAAGTATAGGCCTATATGCAAAACAGTCACTTCAGAAAGAAACAGGAGGAAAATGAACTGAGGGAAAAGCTATCAAGGGAAATTGAAAAGGCTGGTAATAATATGAATTACAATGTTAAAACATATTTGAAAATAAAGCCTGAGTTAGATGAATATGAGAAAGTGTAGCCTATGCATGCAATTGTGAGGAGCACAATATGCTGTAGAGGGTGAAACATGTACTTCCTTCTTCCTATAGTGCTTGAACTAAGCAAAAGAGAAATTATATTCATGAATTGTAAAATAAAAATGGTGAAAAGTAAATGTATTCTAGAAACGGTAGAATCATTTTATAGGGACTTATTCAGGAAAAGTGATGTTGACAATGAGTGTGTTGAGAATTCTTTGAACAAGGTGAAAATAAGTGAATCTGAGAAACAGCTACTGTATGTGATGATGATATATTGATTGATGCAGCTTAGAGAGGCTATATTATTCAGCCTAACCCAGGGTCAGACTGGCTAACAGGGGACTTTTATAAAACCTTTTCAGAGGTGCTGGCACGGTGGCACCTAGGCTTTACAGGCATGGAGGATGCAGCTGGTGTCACAATCCATGTCGACTGGTGTAATCACAATTTTGTATTAGAATAAGGGTAGAAAACTGAAAGTAGAGAACTACAGACCAATCAGTGAACAATGACTTTATTGCTATAAGATTCTGGCAAATAGGATTAAAAAGGTATTGGGTAGCATTATATCTTCTACACAGGCATACAGAGATATAGAAGATATAATATGCACAATGCGAGATGTGATTCCCCATATGAATAATGATGGAGAAGGTGGTATAATCTTAAATATAGACTATTTAGGCCTGACGTTGAAATAAAAAAAATGTCTTCTAAAAGTTTTCTGAAATACCTGTTACATGTTTCTATATCAGTGGTTCTCAATATTTCATGTCAAGGACCCCAACAATTATATGTTATTGGCCACCAACCCCCATCTGAACATATGTTGCTCCAGGAACCCCCCCAGAAGCAAAGATTTGAGTTGAAAACGTTCTCTCTGGAAGAATATACATTCTAAGATTTGAGCCACATTTTCACAATAAAAAAAAGTAGCAGATCTACAAGCTGCCATGCTATGAGCTTGTAGAACTGCTGTTTTTCAATAGCTAAAGTATTACATAATGCTTAAAACACCAAAAGGGTTTCCCGTCCAGAATGCATTTGATAAGAGTTCAGCATAATTTCCTTTACAAAGCAATGGAGAGATGTTGGGCCTATGCTCATTAAATGGATTCAGCTGCTGTATAGTAGTAATGCCAAGAGCTGTGTAAAGTGAAATGGAGTTCTGACTGACACTTTTCCATTGGAAAGGTCAGTGAGACAAGGGTGCCCCCTGTCGGGCATCTTGTATAGTGTTTCCACAGTGTTATACTCCAGGACCTGGCTTAAGATATGCACTTACCAACATTGCAGCTGTACGAAAAGCTTTAATTATCCTCTTTCTATCTGCAAAGTTTTGTTTCATAAAAGTCCACAGTAGACATGTCATGAGCTACTTTATGTCAATAAATTCCTTGCAGATTCGGATTGATTTTAAGTATTGGAGTTTGGAAGCGCTCGTTGATTAATCACTCAATAGTCCTGCATGCGTACCACCTGTTTTGAATTTGCACATAATGCAGGAGGCAGCAGGATGTTGCGTTACTGAAAGGGAGCGCTTCCAAACTCCAACACTTGACATAAAGTAGCTCATAACATGAGCTACTATGGTGGTATTTGAATGGTGCAACCACTCCAAGGAACAGAAATGTCTGTGTTGTACACCTATGTGACGTTAATGAGCACCAGTATGTACCAGTAGGGGCCAGTAGGGACGCTGTAGTACTGCACTGTAGCCTGCTAATGAGAGAGAGAGAGAGGGGGGGGAAGGAAAGTACATTTGTACATTTTTCAATAGCTTTTCTCCAATTTGTAAATCCAGTCCTAACAAAGGCATTCTCTATGCTCTTAGCCTGGGTTGGTGTGGCCCTCTTAAAGTACTTTGAGCAGTGAAAACACAGAACACCATCAATTCCTGGAATGAAATGAAGCCAGCTGTACTTTTCATACCAGCTTCGTGGAATACTGATCTTCTTGGCACAAACTTGTTTTTTAACATACTTTGGATCTGGTTGGTTTGGCTTGGAAAAGGTTTGACTGTTCTCAAATTTGACCTCCTCTCCTCTCCTGTGTCTTCTTCCGTCTCCCCTTCACAACGTCTCTTTCGCCGAGTTTGTACTGCCGTCTCCTCTGAATCACAGTCATCAGAAAGGACCTGATGCACATACTGTATGAGATAAAAGTTCTCTAGTCAGAGCAATTTAAAAAAAGAAAATTGTCATGACTTAAACCAGGGGTGGGCCAGATGGAGAGGGCTACTGTAGTAGTTCCAATGTAGAGTATTTTGTAAATGCACACACACATACCCAGCTAACATTTCCCCGCTAGCTACCGCCTCCCGCTGTCGCCTTCACAGCGTATAGCACGCCCGGGCTGGCTTGGACTTCCCCCCGCTGTCCTCGCGTCAAACGATCGCACTCAGTTACTTTTTAATGCCTCGTGAATTTACAGCGATTTACAGTCCCTCCTCACGCTGACGTAAGGCTTGCCTCCCCCGATGTTAGTATTAGCATGTTAGCATGTTAGCATGATAGCATGTTAGCATTAGCATGCTAGCAATGCTAACATGCCCAATAAACTTAGACAAAATACCCCATTGAAAGTCAATGGAGAGACCTGGCTCACATGTAACACAATGGACCCTTCTGAGAGGCTAAATGTCATCAAATGGACAAAAACAGACTTGGCGAGCTTCAGGCACCCAGAAAAAAATCTTGAAATTTTGTTTCTTTTTTTTTTTTTTAACCCAGTGCCAATTATCTAATGTAATCCTGGGCGCTACACTTCCTCTGCCAACCTGGGGGGGCAGCGGACTGACCTCATGCCTCCTTCTATGCATGAGGAGTCCAAGCTGCTTCTTTTCACCTGACAGAGGGGAATTTCCCCGGCCGGACGTAGCGCGTGGAAGGGACACGTTATTCCGACCAGTTCCTTTCCCCTCCATCAGGCGCCCCGGCTGGCCAGGGGGAGGTAGTTTTAGAGACCAGGATTAAGGCATGTTTTTGTGAGGGTATCTACCCTAGGGGACACGGGGAGAACATGCAAACTCCACACAGAAGGGCCCTATCGCCAACCCCCGCCTCGGGTATGGGCACTGATGACGCGGAGGAGGGAACACGCCGCCAGTGCCCACAGCGTCCTCAGCGGGAATCGAACCCAGGACCTTCTAGCTGTGAGGCGACAGCACTACCAACTGTGCCACCGTGCCCCCCAGAATTTTTTGTTTCTAGTATCATCATATTAAAATTCAGCGAATGTCTGAATGTCTGTCTGAATGTCCCTGACAGCGCTTTATCTCAACATTGGCTGGCCCAATCACTCCCACTTTTCACACAGGCATGGACCATAATTATATGGAGGTCTTAAAGTGATCGTGACATTATTTTTAACATAATTTTAACAACATTAAAAGTCTTGGCCATGGTCCTTCAAACGTGTCTAAAAAGTTTGAACAGAAATCTCCACTCCAGTATTTCTTGCCAGGAGTTTTTGTGTGTATGTAATATGCATCCTGAGAAGGCATAGAAAAACACATTATTTTAGCCTGTAGATGTCGGTAATTCCCCCTTTCCTGTCAATCACTACCCAGCTCCGCCCCCCCCACCCCTCAAGCCCTCCATACCTCTCCGCCCCCCTCAGAGAAAGGGACTGTTCTTTTTTTTTTCCTTTACAAGTTCACAGCATCTCAGCCATAGCAACGCTGCCAGTGCCAACGCACGCAACTTCTTCTCCTTTTATAACTATTTGTTTATAGTTTATATAAAATGTTATTTATAATAAGACTATCACTGCATGTATGTACTGAGGGGATGGACAACAACATGTATTCTCTGCTGCAAAAGGAGAGGAGACTGGAGCAACACGGACATTTAGAGCCTTTTATTAAGGTGCTGAGTATACAAAACGACTAACGTTTCGACCTTGCGGTCTTCATCAGAGTCCACTCTGATGAAGACCGTCTGAAACCGTCGAAACGTAAAAGGCTCTAAATGTCCGTGTTGCTCCAGTCTCCTCTCCTTTTGCAACTTTGATGTCCCTGCACCTGTGAAGCACCGGATCAGCCGTTTTAGGCTTGAGGCGCGTTGGTAGACTCCCTTTGTAACATGTATTCTCTATTCAACGTCATCGTACGAGCAACAGTTGGTAAACAAATAAGGCACATTCGGAAATACCGCACCGGAGCGCACTCGCCTATTAGTTTGCATTGCACAGTGCGCTATTTCCGAACGCGCCTATGAAACTCCTGCAATATCTCACCCCACGACCACGTCGACATAAACTTGTGTAATGTCATCGTCATCGATATCATACTCAATGACTATAGCCTATCATTATTCGCCATACTTTTAACGTGGATTATATCACACGAGCGTTGGCTGCGTTGCTATTCCATTTCCACTGTATCGCATTACAAGAACAATAATGAGCACATGCAATCTACAACAGCTGGTGCACGCCACGAATCAAAGATTAACAAACACACAGCTAATGCGGGTAGTGGCAGTGATTGACTATAAATTAAAAGTAGGCTACCATGAAGCACTTCGGAGTAATGCAGGCGATTGATTTTTTATTGTGAGTCCACTCAAATAGTACTGCACAACAATTTAACACAAATCATTGCAGTATAAATACTTATAGTTGGGATTGGGACACGAATGCTTGGTATTGCTCCTGGGTTCATAAAAAGTTTGGTTGCAAATCCACTCTGAACTTGTCCGAGATTTGAAAAACTTTCTGGGGTGAAATGATGTGTCGCTTCTTTGACAACTTGGTTGGAACGTTACCGTCAAAAATAAAATGCATCCACCTAGAGCGTGATTTGTGAATCTTCATCTAGGCCAGTTGGTGGAAAGTGCAAGGACTTTTGTTGATTGACACAGCCGACAACGGAGCAGATTGCTTTTTCTCTAGAAGCCATTATTATTATTATTATTATACTGAAACAAAGTCGCGGTCAGAATGAGGAAGAAGAGAGGAGAGCATCAGATGGAGGAGAGGAGAGGGGCGGGGATGAGGAGGAGGGGGGCGGGTAGTAGAATTGGTAAGCAGGGAGCAGAGGAGAGGGGGCGGGGTTTAGCGTTACATTACGTAGGCCTCCGCCGTCCAAACCACGAGTCATATTTGCATAATTATTCACAAAAGTCCAGACAGCGGAGAATACACTGAATGTTCAAATTTGGGTTTTTTTTGGTGAAATTGATGTCAAGAAAAGCCAAAGAACACAAAATATCTACAAAAATGTGTTTTAAATGTCACAATCCCTTTAATGGAGCCCTTTTTCCGATTTGACACATTAATGATTTATAATGAATTTATTAGTGGATTAAAAAATGCAAAAATGGGTATTGTACTGTCAATATCACATGAATATGAATGCAAAGTAGCGGTCCATGTGTGGACAGGCTACCTGTCGCCGTTGTGCATGGTGAGATGTGTGCAAACCGTGTAGTTTATCAGGAGAAGAATACCAAAGGATGCAACATTTATCAGTGAATTAAAACACACCGGGCGCAGTACCCCCCCACGGCCACAAGAGGGGGGCAAATATCTCACAACGGGTAAGGGCTAGTTATTTATAATTTTAGAACACCAGGAACAATATTTCACAACAATATTTTCATAAGAAGAAACTGTGAGGAACAACCTGGACATTTGCACGCCTTTTATTGATTCGGTTTTTTTAAGAGTTAAGTTTTACAGAAAGTAATCAAAAAAAGAAGGGAGAGAAACCAACTTTGCTTCTCGTTATTTACCAATTAACAGTTTTTACTGCCCTTAACATTATTTAGCATAATTGATTGATTGTTTGATTATATTAAACAGAAAAGAAAAATCATCTCATTAAACAGAAAGTACAATAAAAGTGTACTTAAGGACAAATGGACCTATCTGCTACATTTGAATTCCCATTAATCAACCTATCTAAACAAATGCTAACTAGTAGAACAATTTCAGTTAACGATGAACATCTTGCCATATTCAACCAGGTCACCAGAAACGTCCTCCTGGCCAGACTACCAAAATGTGACTACATTTCCTTATACTTAAGGCTCATACATAGTCTGGATTTACGGTGGTGGGGTGACCACCAAACTACAACATGACGTCACTGAGCCGCAGTGAAGAGCAAAGCACCGCCACCGCTCCAGCCCTTCTCTCTGTTTTTACTCACCACCGCTCAACATTATTTCAGCTCCGGTGGTCACCTCATCACCGAAAATCCAGACTATGAATAGGCCTTTACCCCTCAATTAGACCCCCCCCCAATAGAGCTGCCTCTACAGGTTTATATAGGTCTCAGGTCCACCTTCTCTGTCCATCAACCCTTACACAATAACACAACACAGTGAACAATAATCCTTACACAATAACACAACACAGTGAACAATAACCCTTACACAATAACACAACACAGTGGACAATACCCCTTACACAATAACACAACACAGTGGACAATACCCCTTACACAATAACACAACACAGTGGACAATACCCCTTACACAATAACACAACACAGTGGACAATAACCCTTACACAATAACACAACACAGTGAACAATAATCCTTACACAATAACACAACACAGTGGACAATACCCCTTACACAATAACAACACAGTGGACAATAACCCTTACACAATAACACAACACAGTGGACAATAACCCTTACACAATAACAACACAGTGGACAATAACACAACACAGGCTGTGTTCTGCCCATCAAACACAAATGTTTGGTCAAACCATGTGACTCCCGTTCGAATTGCATTGTGGCAAGACACAGAACATGTGTTCTGAATGTGTATATGGGGCCTTACAAAACATGTCAACTTTAACAACATACTTATCATCATAAAAGTAACAGGTCTATAATCTGTTATTCTTCACTTAAATTCTTCACTTCATTCATAATCTAAATGATTAAAAGCCATTACCAACTGCATGTACTTGTAAAATGTTTATCAAAGCAGTTACGATCACCTTATCGATCAGACTTATCAAGTCAAATACAGTACTTTTGTAACAGACGGAAGGCAATTGACCTTCTTACCAAAATAATAATATTAAATAAACTGTTAACTGGTTAATATGTCACTTTAAAAGCGTAATGTTGTTCACCTGGACAGTGCTGGTCGGCAGGTATCAATACACTTTTAGACCAACATGTTTGTGCCAGCGTGGATGATTAAATGTATTCTTTGATCGCCTCTTGTCTTGATTGTTTAAACATGACGTCATGGGCCGTAACATGCTCCATAACAGGTACTGGATAAGCCCAAAGATTATTGATAACGGGTATACTCAATAAGCCCAAAGCTTATCGATAACAGGTACTGGATAAGCCCAAAGCTTATTGATACCGGGTACTCAATAAGCTTGTTATCGGATTGTTTCGGGTATCGAGCTCCTTCCCTAGGTACGGTATGGTACGGGTGGGGTACGGTACGGTACGGTACAGTCGCCCCTCGACCGCTCTGTGCCGTGGTTCTTCTATTCTTTATTTGTTTTACTGAGGTTAAGGTTAGTAATAAGGTTAGGTTTAGACATAGTAGGAATAAGGTCAGGTTACACATAGTTTTACTGAAGTTAAGGTTAGGAATAAGGTTAGGTTTAGACATAGTTTTACTGAGGTTAAGGTTACTAAGTAAAAGTAAAAGTTACAATATTAGACGTTTATACTCTTATCCACAATGACCTAGTAAGTATAACCACCATGTAGAAATACTCTGCTACAGGATACAGGCCTGTAAAAGTACAACAGTATTGTGATAAAAAACATACCTACAGTACTCATTATGCACTATTTCACTTTCTGTCAAAATCTTTCACAAATAGCAGATTCACAAGATCATAGAATGGTGCATTGCAGCAC
>NC_137877.1:42309272-42361772 GCF_963924005.1 Protomyctophum bolini | reverse complement strand
AGATTTTGACAGAAAGTGAAATATTACATAATGTTTTGATGACAACACTGTTGTACTTTTACAGGCCTGTATCCTGTAACAGAGTATTGTGAGAGAGTTTCTTCATCTTGTTTAAATACATACAACGTTCTAAAGTAAACAAACATGCGGGTGGTTCATGTTGCGCGTAACGAGACGCGCAATAGCTCGAAATAGGCGAGCATGGGACCTTCAGCACGTTTGAGAAGAGGGTGCGCTGTGAGTGGCCAGTCTGGGGTCATCCCTATGTTCCCCAGGTTCTATGTTCCCCAGGTTCTATGTTTCCCGCTCACACACACACATGTTCTCGGCTATATTCATATAATCCTTAATCCCCATGTACTCATTTAGACGGAAGTTAAAGTGGGTCATGTTTGCAATTCTAACAGCTGAAATCAATAATAGCCAGTATCAGTATTCCGACATTAACCTGCAGGCCGCATGTGGCTCCCAAGCCACTTGTAAACCAAGTAGGCCTACTACCTCTCCAGGTACCACCATTATAACTTAATGTTAAAATACAGTCGAGCAGAGTTCCGGCCTACCCATATTCAGCTATATCACACAGGAGGCCTAATAAGAGTCCTAATAAGAATTTGATTCAGAATTTAATTCAATAAATTCTTCTCTCTGGTTTCTGTTTGTTTGTGTGGCATTTTAAACCCTTCAGGTGCTCCTAATTAGCAGCAGCCATTTTGCTGCTGCATTCTGGAAAGTGTATAGTGTTGGCCCCATTATGGAAGATGCCTACTCCTGAGTTTTGACTCAACACCTCCAGTCCCACTTGAGCTCCTGGTTTTCCAAACCAGCGAGGTCACAGGAGTCCTTCACTCCTGGTTGCTCTTCAGATTCACTCCTGCTCACCAGTGACATCATTGTCAGGCTCCCCCTGACATCATTGTCAGGGGGACAATGATGTCACTGGTAGGCAGGACTGTTCCCTTAATGATTAGGTAAGCAGAAAAGGCTCCTTTAATTGATTTCAGCTGTTACAATTCCAAACATATACCGTAAATCCTCTTTTAGGAACCCGGGCTATTATTTGTCTCAACCGACCCCAATACCGGGCTTTTATTGGAAGGAGGCAGCTATAAGAAGGATGCCTGTATTTCTACTTTTCAAACTGATGATAATGAACAAATCACATTTTGGGTCAGTTAGAACACAGTAAAATGTATTGGGCTCATAGCCTATTGAAACCAAGTCCTCGTGAAATATTGAACAGTGCAGTTGCAGGTGCTCAATAGTCATTTTAACTGTTTTTCCATTATTGGCATATTGCCTATGGTAAATACCATAATAACATCAACACATCAATTTAACTTGAATAACCAATGTCATTTGAAGCTATATTATTCCCTGCTATGTCATTTGAAGCTATATGATTCCCTGCTTTCATATGACATGAAACAAATAAAAATACAATGGCAGTCCCTCAGTCAAATCTGGTCACATTCAATATACCGGTATAACTTCAACTGAGATAGACTACCACAGTACTGTGGTAAAGGCCTACAGTTAGGCTACTGACAAGTTCAGATGCAAATAATAACATAAAAATAAAATGTATGATAGGCTATTTCATATACCGGTAATATGAAAACAGAACAGTGCAACACTGCAGTGCTTCATTCAACGAGAGGGAGAGAGAGAGAGAGACGTGTTAGAGAGAGCGTCTCTCTCTAACGCACGCGCGAGAGAGAGACGTGTTAGAGAGAACGTCTGAGAGAGAGAGGGAGAGAGAAAGAAAGACGTGTTAGAGAGAGCGTCTCTCTCTAACACGCGCGCGAGAGAGAGAGAGACGTAGAGAACGTCTGAGAGAGAGAGACTTGTTGCTAACGGGGTCCCGTTAGCAACAAGCTAACAGCATACCGGTGGTACGTTCGTTCCATAAAATGAGAGATCCAAAAGGCGCATGGGGCTGCGCCAGGCTGCAAAACCCCCCAATGCGCTCATCGATCTGCCGTTTATAGAACCAATGTTCGTTGCATGAAGGGCAGATCTGTGGGGGCTCTCTCCCGAAGTTATTAACTTTATTGTTGTATTGTGTGCGAGCCGAGAACCGCGGCCACGGCATCTGGACAGTGGACGCTGACGTGACAGGCACAGCCACCCAGAGCAGCGAAAGTAACAGATACGGCACTTGAAAAAAAAAAAACACAAAAAACCCCGGCTCATAAAAGGAGGCCGGAATTTATTTACTTAATTCAACGCCATCACCGGTAATTAATAGGGGCCCGGTAATTAATAGAAAGGAGGCGTTTACTGGAGGATTTACGGTAACCCACTTTACTTAACTTCCATCTGAATTATAGTAGTTTATCATCCCCATACATCCATATATGAATGAATATATCCGACAACATAATGTGAGTCTATTTTTAAAATTGACAGAAAGAAAAAAGGCAACACCAACCTTTTGCATTTCAAAAGTTGTATTCTGTTTAAATATTCTGGGGCATGTAAAAGAGGGTGACATTTATTTATATAAATATCGTCCATGTTAATCCGCAAAACATACACTCCACATGCCTTCGGCCTGGTGGAGACAATAAAACATACTCTCTCCACATGCCTTCGGCCTGGTGGAGACAATAAAACATACACTCTCCACATGCCTTTGGCCTGGTGGAGACAATAAAATATACTCTCTCCACATGCCTTCGGCCTGGTGGAGACAATAAAACATACACTCTCCACATGCCTTTGGCCTGGTGGAGACCATAAAACATACACTATCCACATGCCTTCGGCCTGGTGGAGACATTAAAACATACTCTCTCCACATGCCTTTGGCCTGGTGGAGACAATAAAACATACACTCTCCACATGCCTTCGGCCTAGTGGAGTAATCATTGTAGGTACATCTTGTTCTTTTCTAAATGTGAAGGTAATTACCTGCATTCTCTCTGGCCAGTTGCTGGACAGTTGAGTCCATTCGACTCACATTTTGATTCAGCCACATTTCTACGCTGGACAGCTGAGCAAGGTTGGCTGAAATGATAACAATATTAACATTAAATCACTCATTAATTAATGCAGTTTGATTAAAACACCAGTAGTGCTTATAGTTAAATAATGTTTCTGAATTATATTAATCAAATATGGTTGAGGGAGAGATTTCTGTTGACCCTGAATTTATCCTGAAGATCATGTATTTTAATACAACCCGCCTGTGAAGAAAGGTCTTCATTTGTTATGGTATTTTAATTTCATAGTTAAACTATTTATTTTACACTGAAACACCAAAACAAAGGCGAGTTGTGTTATTAGAAAGCCTACTTTTCTTAGTGGACGCACTCTGAACCCCCCCACCACAAGTATATAAACTGTACTTTTTGGCCAGAAAGGGATTTTGGGGCAGTTCTCTATACTACAGTTCTCAAATCCCCTTTTGGCCAAAAAGTACAGTTTATACGGGTGGTGGGGGGCTCAGAGTGCGTCCACTAAGGAAAGTAGGCTTTCTAATGACACAACTGGCCTTTGTTTTGGTGAGTAGCAAAAGCGTTCTTTTTATTTACGCCAAAGAGGAGAGGCTGGTCTGCATTAATGCGAGCGGCAGAAGTTGAGAGTAACATAGCATTAGAGCAGTGGTAACCAACCTTTTCAAGCCCAAGAGCCCATTTTATTCCCAATTGTAAGCCAAGATCTACCACTAAAACGTGTTAGAAAAAACACTTGTTTTTTTGCTATTTCTGACAGGCTCAATGCATGTGCACACATCCACACAAAGACTAAAGCTTAAATTAGAATAAATACTTATAGTAAGTTATATTATCAATGTCAAATAATATTAAGACAAATTAGAAATAATTAGTATTAGAAATATTTTGTTTCTCATTTCAATGAATATTCACATTGGCAGATGTTCAAATGACATAGGCATAACATGACCATATATATTTGCACAGATATGGTGACATACTCTCAGGGTCAGCCCACCTTTAATGAGACTGCTGTGACTGCACTTTATCTGCAAGCGTTTTGAAATCTGGTTCATATTTAGTGATTGCCAGTCTGAGGGTGTCATTAAGATGTGAGTCAGTCATACGAGTTCTAAACTTGGATTTTATTATTTTCATTTGTGAAAAGGCCATTTCACATAAGTACGTGCAACCAAAGTAGGCATGCAGCTTCAGTGCACACGACACAATCAGGGGATACTTCTCTGCTCACAAGAGACCAAAATTCCTTCTCTTTAGCTCTGACCTGCAGGTGACAGTCACTTACTAATCCAATAATCTCCATTTAAATATCTGAAGTTAATGCAAACACATCCTGCATTTTATCGGACAGCAGTTCAATGACAGTAGGCTCAGTAAAGAGGAAAGGGTTTGATACAAAAGCAGCTACTTGACTCATGCGTTGTACTTCAACAAGTTTTCATATTTCATATTTATCATATTTTTTGCTCTATGTGTGCATGTGTACAGAATTCAAACTGTAGCATTGATTATTGTCACGGACGGAAGTCATTCTTTCCCTTTGCATATGCCCTGGAGTGCACTCGCCTATTAGTTTGCATTGCAGACTGGTATATTCAGTATATTTTTCTCATTTTTATATTTGTGTTGTTGCTACGCACAGTGCGCAGCAGTTGAGGAGAACGCAACTATGCATTCCTTTAAGCAACACAACTTCTGCAGCTGCATCCATATCCATATGTTTAGAATTTGCATCAATGATCAAATCCCAATAATAAAAAATATTATAACAACGAACAACGAAAACTGAAGGAGCAGCGGCGCTATCTATCTATCTGTGTCTGCAGCCTGTCACGAGCCCCGTAATGAACGCACGTTGTTCCGTATTTTAATGTCGGGTCGGAGAATAAATACAGTATGAATGACGGCGGGATTTATTTGACAACTCTGTCCTGCTTTCTTCACGAGAAGAGAAGAGCGCTCACAGCTGCTAATATGGTACCTGTCAGTTCGCTTTACGGCTTGTGTAGTGTAGTATGTGAACCTGGGTCTGGGAAGCTCAGAGCTGCAGCCATTGGCTCATGATACGAGCACACGACCAATGGGACAGGTCATTCAGTGTTGCTAAGATACCACCCCTCCCACCACACACGCACACACACCCTTGGACGATGGGGTCTATTCTCAAACTCAGAGCCACAGCGCTCTGCTCAAAATTAATTTGCATGTGACGAGCGGCACTGACATTATTCCAATGGGTCTAACACTTCGCGATCGACTGGAAACGTTCCCGCGATCGACTGGTAGATCGCGAACCCCGGGTTGGTTACCCCTGCATTAGAGCTATGGACCAGAGCATTAGAGCTATGGACCAGAGCTACCCCGGCCCATATATGAATGAATATAGCCGACAACACAATGCGAGTCTATTTTTAAAATTTGACAGAAAGAAAAAAGGCAAAACCAACCTTTTGCATTTCAAAAGTTGTATTCTGTTTAAATACTCTGGGGCATGTAACAGAGGGTGACATTTATTTATATAAATATCGTCCATGTTAATCCGCAAAACATACACTCCACATGCCTTTGGCCTGGTGGAGACAATAAAACATACACTCTCCACAGGCCTTCGGCCTGGTGGAGACATTACAACACACACTCGCCACATGCCTTTGGCCTGGTGGAGACAATAAAACATACACTCTCCACATGCCTTTGGCCTGGTGGAGACAATAAAACATACACTCTCCACATGCCTTCGGCCTGGTGGAGATAATGGACTCAGTGTTGAAAACCACAATGGGGAACATAGCAGGTTTTCAACCTGCTGTGTAGGACAGTAGTACGTAGGCTAAGAAGGTTTTCAACCTGCGGTGTAGGACAGCAGTACGTAGGCTAAGAAGGTTTTAAACCTGCTGTGTAGGACAGACTCAGTAGTACGTAGGCTAAGGTTTCAACCTGCTGTGTAGGACAGTAGTATGTAGGCTAAGAAGGTTTTCAACCTGCTGTGTAGGACAGCAGTACGTAGGCTAAGGTTTCAACCTGCTGTGTAGGACAGCAGTACGTAGGCTAAGGTTTCAACCTGCTGTGTAGGACAGCAGTACGTAGGCTAAGAAGGTTTTCAACCTGCTGTGTAGGATAACAGTACGTAGGCTAATAAGGTTTTCAACCTGCTGTGTAGGACAGCAGTACGTAGGCTAAGGTTTCAACCTGCTGTGTAGGACAGTAGTATGTAGGTGTGGCAGGGGGCGGGATCAAGGTGTCTGTGAGTGGGGTGACAGGGCTTGCTTTGCCAGCTCACAGGCAGGCGCACCTGCAGCAGATTGTGTCAATTAAATAAAGGACAGCTGCTGTGTATATAAGGAAGCTAATGTGCTTGTGTTCTCTGTTGCAGTGAGAGGCTAGCTGGGTCCAGACAGAGCCACACAATACTTTAGTTTAGGCTCCTGTTAATGACGGAGACAGTGTTTGATGACCAATTCACTGGCTTAGGAGGAATAAACAGCCTACTTGAGAACTGCCGCCTGTGTCATGTCCTTCCGTGCCCTGGGTTGGTACTAGTTTTGTCACAGTAGGTTAAGAAGGTGTTCGGGGAAAAGGGTGTGTTACGGCCGTAGTCCTACAGGTCTGTGTTTGTGCCTATTCCCTCCCTATAGATCCGTCAGCGCAGCCATTGGCTCCAACCGGCTCCAACCGGCTGCTACACCTGAGTCAATGCAGTATTCATTGTAGGTACATCTTTTTCTTTTCTAAATGTGAAGGTAATTACCTGCATTCTCTCTGGCCAGTTGCTGGACAGTTGAGTCCATTCGACTCACATTTTGATTCAGCCACATTTCTACGCTGGACAGCTGAGCAAGGTTGGCTGAAATGATAGCAATATTAACATCACTCATTAGTGCAGTTTGATTAAAACACCAGTAGTTCTTATAGTTAAATATGAATTATATTAATCAAATATGGTTGAGGGAGAGATTTCTGTTGACCCTGAATTCATGTATTTTAATACAATCCGCCTGTGAAGAAAGGTCTTCATTTTTTATGTTTTTTTAAATTTAATAGTTAAACTATTTATTTTAAACTGAGTCATTTTGACCCAGCCAGTATGGTTAGGTTTTAAAACAATTCTGGGGTAGTTTATCTACTCTGGCTTCGGTGTTTCACCCCAGACATTTTATGTTGCAAATTCATGTCTTACGACATCCTATATGAACCTATTGTGACTTGACAATCCATTTTAACCAAGTTAGACTAATTGAAAACACACGTCTCTGCTTCTGGTGACTGATATTGGCCCGGTTTCCCAAAGGACACATGGTGTAAGAGGTATGTAGCATATGCTCAGATGCCCTCTAGGCCGCACACATGAAAATATACATACAAAAATCTATATACTATTTTTTTAAAGTAAAGTCAGCTGTCCAGCAGTCCAAATATTATTAAATATTATTAAATTACATGTCAGAATGGTAGGCCTGAGGGCTACCATTGCGTGGCACATCTATGCATGGAATGTCTATGTTCACAGGCTTCTGGGTGCGGCCTAGAGGGCATCTGAGCATGTGCGCCACTACAAGTCTTACACCATATGCGTGTGGAACTATAGTGGCCTTCTGGAGTGAGTGTGGAACTATAGTGGCCTTCTGGAGTGAGTGTGGAACTAAAGTGGCCCTCTGGAGTAAGTGTGGAACTAAAGTGGCCCTCTGGAGTGAGTGTGGAACTATAGTGGCCTTCTGGAGTGAGTGTGGAACTATAGTGGTCCTCTGGAGTGAGTGTGGAACTATAGTGGCCCTCTGGAGTGAGTGGGGAACTAAAGTGGCACTCTGGAGTGAGTGTGGAACTATAGTGGCCCTCTGGAGTGAGTGGGGAACTATAGTGGCTTTCTGGAGTGAGTGCATGGAACTATAGTGGCCCTCTGGAGTGAGTGTGGAACTGTAGTCGCCCTCTGGAGTAGAGTTCTCAATCTCTGCCCGAACCCGACCCGGGTAGGGTAGGGCCCAAAATGCACGATAATCTGTTCGGGCCGGGCCGAGCCTCGGGCTCTGATGTGATTTTCCGTGATTTCTTTTTTATAAATTTTATTATAACACAAATAACAATTCTGTTGTTTGTGTAATGTATTTATTTAATATGAAGAGGGCTGAGGCTGAGCTGGGGAATGTTGGCGATTAACTTTTACAGTCTAGGCTATACTATTATGTGACTGAACTGGTTGAGGAGGAGGCGATGATCAGCAGCAGTGCACCAGAGAAGTGACAGAATAGAACGGTGGTTGTTGAACATGCTACCGCTGGCTGGCCTCTGGTTTACCAACCAAATGAGCTGCTTAGTGCTCACTCAGCATCAACTATATAACTTAAGTTAACTTGCCATAGGCTTACATGTTTTATAAGACCATCGATTCATCCGCAATAGCTCGTCTTGGTAACGTCGGGGCTTAACGAGACACTGCTGTCTCGTTGAACCCAGCTGGCTGAATAAGCTATAGGCTACCTAATCAACGTCACCACTCACCACGGTAAATGCTCCATATAACTATGAAAGCGCTAATGTTAATGTTCACTGACTGCATACATGTAATATAGTTACATGATGACCAAGCAATGTTACAGTCCACTGTAGGCTACAGCTATTTGGTTTCCAAATCGTATCGCAGAACTCTGTAGGCTACAGCTATTTGGTATGTTTTGTTCTTGCTGACTGAAAATCGCTCTGGATTAAGAGCATCTGCTAGATGCCTAAATTGTAAGAAAAACCATTGAATGTAAATTATCAGAGACCCTTTTCAACAACAGCGAAACATGTGAAGTTATTTACCTTCATTCTTATCGGCCAGTTGCTCCACTCGACTCTCGCTGTGATTCATCCTCATTTCTACGCTGGACAGCTGAGCAAGGTTGGCTGAAATAATCACAATATTAACATTAAATCATTAATTTAATGTATGCAGTTTGATTAAAACACCACTAGTGATTATAGTTAATCTCATTCGACATTAAAATATGATTTTTAAAACCTTACCTCTTGAATTATATGAATCAAATATATTACAGTAGTTAAGCTTCAAAAGACGGAACTGCCGTCCTGGGCAGTTAACGTGTTTAATGTGATGTTTTAAACCTCAGCGTTTGAATTCTATGAATCCAATATGGTTGAAGGACAGATTTATTTTGACCCTGAATTTATCCTGGAGATAATGTACTGATTTTAATTCAATCTGCCTTTTTAATACAGTTTAATGTTTTATGGCAGTGGTTTTCAACCAGGGGTCCTTGAGGGGTTCCAGGTGGTCCCCTGGCCGCAGCTAAATGATGCAGAGTTAGTAACCAAATGGACCCTTATTAGATCTTTAACTCTTGAGAGCGTAAAATGAAACCCATTTGTTATGTTACATAAGATATTTGATAAATGTGAAGTTATATTACCTTCATTGTTATTTGCCAGTTGCTCCACTCGACTCTCGCTGTGATTCATCCTCATTTCTACGCTGGACAGCTGAGCAAGGTTGGCTGAAATAATCACAATATCAACATTAAATCTATCATTCATTTAATATATGCAAATCATAACAATATTATAACAATATTTTAATATAAAAGCATGCACACACGCACACAGTATGCATTGTAGGTATACACACATTTTTTTCTAAATGTGAAGGTAATTACCTGCATTCTCTCTGGCCAGCTGAGCAAGGTTGGCTGAAATCATAACAATATTAACATTAAATCAATCATTAATTAATGCAGTTTGATTAAAACACCACTAATGATTATAGTTAATCTGATTCGACATTAAAATATGATTTTTAAAACCTTAGCTCTTGAATTATATGAATCAAATGTGACCGAGTTCAGTGGTTTGATAAACAAGGGGGCCATGGTCATTTTTCAGTTTTTTACATAATTATTATAAAACTAAATAATGTAAGCTTTCATATGATGTATTGTTAATTGAACTTGGAAAAATAATGTAGAAGATATGACCATCTGAAACTTGTTGAACCGAAACCCAAAAGTAGAGAATTTGCCCTGCAAAGATTACAGTAGTTAAGCTTCAAAAGACGGAACTGCCGTCCTGGGCAGTTAACGTATAAAAGACGTCTTTACGGCCCTGGCTAACAATGCATAGTTGGATTAAAGACGGGATAACGTCCCTGGCGCTTAAACTATAAGTGTTTAGAAGCTTGGGTTTAGGGTGGAAAGAAATAATAAAAAATCCCATTGACGATTATAAAAACATTACGTCTCTGCACGCAAGCACACAGTATTCATTGTAGGTATACATACATTTTTTTCTAAATGTGAAGGTAATTACCTGCATTCTCTCTGGCCAGCTGAGCAAGGTTGGCTGAAATCATAACAATATTAACATTAAATCACTCATTAATTAATGCAGTTTGATTAAAACACCAGTAGTGCTTATAGTTAAATAATGTTTCTGAATTCTATTAATCAAATATGGTTGAGGGAGAGATTTCTGTTGACCCTGAATTTATCCTGAAGATCATGTATTTTGATACAATCCGCCTGTGAAGAAAGGTCTTAATTTTTTATGTTCTTTTAATTTCATAGTTAAACTATTTATTTTACTGCTTCTGGTGACTGATATTGGCCCGGTTTCCCAAAGGACACATGGGCCCTCATTTTATCAATCGAGTATCTGCCACAGATTCAAGTGTAGGTTTCGTAGTACACCCACGTCACCACAGCATTTATAAAGTGATCGCAAACAGCTGATCCTTCCTTAATTTCGTTCTGACGTTAATAAATGTGACGGCTGAAATCTATCTGGCACGCCCTATGAAATCAAGCCTCGCCCTCGTTTTTGCGACATGAACAATTGCAATACGACGGCTGGTAAGTTTGGTAACCAGGGTTACAGGAAAAAATATGTTTCTGCCGTGCCTTGCTGCCCGCCTCACCCCCCTCTCTCATACACACACACACACACACACACACACGCCCACACAAAGACGCACGCGCAACTTGCAAGCCCAACTAACTGGTGTCTTGTTAAATAAATAAAGAACGAACACCTGCATGAATTAAATAAAGTTGTAGGCCTACCCTGTCTGTTTCCCTCTCACCTCGCTTGCCTTGCTGTCATGTCCACGCATGCATGCACCTACATGACACATCGACATCGCATCGCCATGAATGGAATTACTTTGTAGGCTGGCCTATATTAATTTTACTCATTCTTGCGCAGTGCACGGCGAAGACTGCGCACTGCTGTGATATTAAAGTCCTGTAGGTGACTCAGTGATGCCTGCATGAGAGAGGCTATCATGTCGTCAAGGCAGTCATAATCAACGTTTATGTAGTGATCTGATCATTGATGAACGAATCATAAACATATGGATGAAGGCTTGCCGCGGCTTGCATGTGTGCTGGTATGTGTTGGTGACGCACGCCGCGGTCCCGTCCTCCCGACCCCCGAAAATGATCTCGCTTTTATCTGAACTGTCAAAGCACTTATTTAAATGGTGAATGATTAAGCCCATTACGCCTATAGCCTGCTACTTGCAAATAGGCAAGCTGTATGCTTGTCATTGTCACTTGGAAATAAAAGCGTGCAGTCCATTTATGCCTTTTTTTTATAATATCATAAATGCATGGGTTCCCAAATCATTTCACAAGTGTGCTCGCATAACAAGGCCAGTAAAGCACTGTTTGATTAAGCACAAACTAATACATTGTAAACATGTTATATTGTTTTTAATTGCGCGATTTTAATTACTTGTAAAGTTGGAAATCACTCTTTTTTTTTACATACACATACCGTTTTATATTAACATTTTAGGAGTGAAAACATTGTTTAGATGCCTGTGACAGCGTGTCAGCAGTTCAGACAATGCTGCTCCACTTGTGTACGAAAGAAAAACAGCCAAGGACAAAGCGGTTGATAAATGAGGGCCATGGTGTAAGAGGTATGGTGTAGCACATGCTCAGTATAAATATACATACTATTATTTTTAAGAGTAAAGAGAGCCTGTCAGCTGTCCAGCAGTCCAAATATTATGATAGGCCTGAGGCCTACCATTGCGTGGCACATCTATGCACGGAATGTCTATGTTCACAGGCTTCTGTGTGCGGCCTAGAGGGCATCTGAGCATATGCGGCACTACAAGTCTTACGCCATATGCGTTTGGGAAACCCAGCCATTGACTTTATTTCTATCATTTGCTTTTCCCGGTGATGTATTTCAGTCACAGATAGTTTTCAATATTTCTTAACGTTGAATGAAGAATACCAAAGTGAAGGTAAGAGCTCATTCTTGGGAAAAGTGTTTTAACCTGTGTCACTATTATTACTTGTTGGGGAAGGTTTAATTGATTGATGCACATAATGTCAAGATTGATTTAAATAAACTCAGATTAACTCATTTTTGCATAGAAGAGTTGTAATTTTAATTGACCCTCATGCATTCTTTATACATTCTTTATTCTTTATTATTTATCTTCATGTATGCACAAATAACTCAACATTGATGGAAGCAACAAACTCAGATGAGGTTGAAAGTTGGTGGAAGCAACAAAATCATATTACCTACTTAAATTATGTATATAAATAGTTATTAGATTATATATATATATATATATATATATAGATCTTAGATTACCAACTGAGATAGCATTTTATGTAGACATATCACTATAGAGGTTATAGCATGCATAACGTGAATGGCAAATCGAGTGGCAAAGTGAGTGTAATGTTGTTTAGCGTTGTTTAATGCAATCATATTGGACTTTTCTGTTTGGATGTCGAGGCTACAAAGTAGGTTTTTGGCACTCAGTAGGTGTTCCCTGGTTTGATGATTATGTCACGCACATACCCTCTATAGGTTCATTATATAGATATTCCACTGTTAGGCTCTTAGCTTACGTATGATGCATAATGACTATGTTTTATGTATATTATGATTCATAATGACTATGTTTTATGTATATTATGTTTTGTTCTTGCTGACTGAAAATGGCTCTGGATTAAGAGAATCTGCTGAACGTCTAAATTGTAGGAAAAACCATTGAATGTAAATAATCAGAGACCCTTTTCAACAACAGCGAAACATGTGAAGTTATTTACCTTCATTCTTATCGGCCAGTTGCTCGACTCGACTCTCGCTGTGATTCATCCTCATTTCTACGCTGGACAGCTGAGCAAGGTTGGCTGAAATAATCACAATATCAACATTAAATCTCTCATTTATTAATGCAGTTTGATGAAAACACCACTAGTGATTATAGTTAATCTGATTTGACATTAAAATATGATTTTTAAAACCTTAGCTCTTGAATTATATGAATCAAATATATTACAGTAGTTAAGCTTCAAAAGACGGAACTGCCGTCCTGGGCAGTTAACGTGTTTAAAGTGATGTTTTAAACCTCAGCGTTTGAATTCTATGAATCCAATATGGTTGAAGGACAGATTTATTTTGACCCTGAATTTATCCTGGAGATCATGTACTGATTTTAATTCAATCTGCCTTTTTAATACAGTGTCATGTTTTATGGCAGTGGTTTTCAACCAGGGGTCCTTGAGGTGTTCCAGGTGGTCCCCTGGCCGCAGCTAAATGATGCAGAGTTAGTAACCAAATGGACCCTTATTAGATATTTAACTCTTGAGAGCGTAAAATGAAACCAAATGGACCCGTATGGGTCCATTTGTTAGCTCTTG
Source organism: Protomyctophum bolini (assembly GCF_963924005.1). Lineage (NCBI taxonomy): Eukaryota > Metazoa > Chordata > Actinopteri > Myctophiformes > Myctophidae > Protomyctophum > Protomyctophum bolini. Next base: position 42,348,148 of record NC_137877.1, on the reverse strand, counting down.
AATTATATGAATCAAATGTGACCGAGTACAGTGGTTTGATAAACAAGGGGGCCATGGTCATTTTTCAGTTTTTTACATAATTATTATAAAACTAAATAATGTAAGCTTCCATATGATGTATTGTTAATTGAACTTGGAAAAATAATGTAGAAGATATGACCATCTGAAACTTGTTGAACCGGAAACCCAAAAGTAGAGACTTTGCCCTGCAAAGATTCAGATGCTTCCGGTTGAGTGAACGCTGGCGCGACTAGCTGCCGCTGCTCTCCGGTTGTTTTTAAAACTTTTTTATGATTCCACGCATCGCCTACAGCAGACCTTACTTATATGGAACTTGGTATTGCTGATCTCCACCATGGGCTCATCATAGAAGCATACTGTATCACCAGTATTGTCTTCTCCGTTCAAGCTCGTAGCGTGCTGGGGTTCCTTACCTGGAATACCTGGTTACTGCTGCTGCTGCTCGGCTCACCAGACACCAGCCCGTGGAGATCATGGCGTGGATCTACAAGCTCGCTGTGAGCTTTGTACTCGTGTGGACAGTTTTGTCCCTTTTAATCCATCCAGCGTCTGCATTGATTCAGTACATGAGCGCGGAGCTCACCCAACTCCGGTTCCTCCGCCCTGCCGCTCCCCCGTCTGTACTGCACCTCTTCCCGGTCATCTCTCGCCTTCCTCCCCGTCGGAGATACATCCACCGCGGTTCCGGACGGAGTTATAACATCGACGACTCCACTGCCATTCCGTCGCTCTGGTCCTCCGGCCGCCGCCGTCCTCCCAAAAACACCAACAGGAGGGTGGATCACAGAACGCTAGCCAGCCTAGCTAGGTCGGCTAACGTCATCTTCTCCAACCAACACTCCGACGTCAACTTTGGACTCCTCAACACCCGCTCCCTCACTGGCAAAGGGCAACTACTCCAGGACCTCCTCATCGATCACAAACTTGACTGTCTTTGTCTCTGTGAGACCTGGCAAACCCCGGATGATTATTCACAATTAAATGACTGTATTCCACATGGCTTTGTTTACACCAGCAAGTCTCGTCTATCCGGAAGAGGAGGCGGTCTCGCGATTCTATATCGCGAGACTTGGAAAGTGTCTACTGTTACCATGCCAACAGTGTCACAATCATTTGAGGCCGTGGCTCTTCAATTGAATGGACCCACTCCTACCATTCTAGTCAACATTTACCGCCCTCCCAAACCAAACAAGGATTTTATTACTGATTTCACTACATTTCTCGCTCATATCTGCACACTTTCACCCAATATAATTTTGCTTGGTGACGTAAATATTAATTTGGACAATAACAATCTTGCTTTCACTAAGGACTTCATCTCATGCCTGGACAGTTTTGGTCTCAAACAATTTATCAATTTCCCCACACACTGTAAAGGTCATACATTGGACATAGTTTGCTGTTCTGGTATCACTCCTCTCAATTTCTCTGCCTCCGACCTCCCTTTCACTGATCACAAACTCATTTCATTTAACCTCAGTCTCACCTTGTCCAAAACCAAACAATCTCGTACCATAACCCTCCGTAACATCAAAAACATAAACCCAGACGACCTCATAACAGGCATTGAAAATCTCCCCACCATCACCCCCCCATGCACCCCAGATCAGTTAGTCAGTATTTACAATGATGGCCTCCACTCCCTGCTAAATACACTTGCCCCCCTCAAAACCCGGAACATCTCATTTCGCCACTCTGCCCCCTGGTTCTCCCCCCACCTGCGCCAGCTGAAGGCCAAAGGCCGTCAGCTTGAGCGACTGTACACCAAAACCGGACTCACTGTACACAAACAAATGCACCATGCCCACATCCTCCAATATAAAAATGCCATCTCCTCAGCCAAAACCCAATATTTTGCAGACAAAATCACTGCCGGTGCCGGGAACACCCGGGCTCTGTTTTCGGTGGTTAACAACTCCCTCCGCCCCCCTGATTCCCTCCCCCCACACTTCTACTCCACTGACCACTGCAACGCCATAATGTCATTCTTCAACGCCAAAATATCCACCATTCACCATCAACTAGCCCCCCTCACGTCCGGTTGTCCTCCTCCCTCTGTTCCTAATCCCCCAGTCTCTGCACCTCTCTCCTGTTTCCAACTCCCCTCTCCCTCAGACCTTTCCAAACTCATCCGGACTTCCAAACCTACGACCTGCCAACTTGACCCCCTGCCATCCCCCCTCGTTATAGCCTCCCTTCCCTCTTTACTCCCTCTGATAACAGCCATCATTCACTCCTCTCTCACATCTGGTTCCATCCCATCTCCACTGAAAACTGCCTCTGTTACACCCTTATTAAAGAAACCTGGTTTAGACCCCAACAACTTCAGTAATCTCCGCCCCATCTCCAACTTACCTTTTTTAGCAAAAATCCTAGAAAAGGTTGTTGCAACTCAGTTACAGGCCCACCTCTCCAACAACAACCTATATGAACAATTTCAGTCCGGTTTCCGCCCCCACCACAGTACAGAAACAGCCCTAATAAAAATCACCAACGACCTCCTGTTAGCAGCCGACTCTGGACAGTTATCCATTCTCATCCTTCTCGACATGACTGCAGCCTTTGACACCATGTCACACTCCATCCTCCTCGACCGTCTAGCCTCCATTGGCATATCTGACACACCCCTACACTGGTTCCACTCCTATCTCTCCGACCGCACTCAGTTCATTCAGCTAAAATCTTTCATATCCCACTCCTCTCCCCTCTCCTCTGGTGTTCCCCAGGGCTCTGTCCTTGGCCCCATATTATTTATAATATACCTCCTCCCACTTGGCTCAATATTCCGCAAACACAACGTCAATTTCCACTGTTACGCGGACGACACCCAGCTCTATGTCTCCTCCACACCTACCTCCACCCTCCCACCACCCTCCCTCTGTGCCTGTCTTCATGAAATTAAAGACTGGTTCACCTCATCCCTCCTCAAACTAAATGGCAATAAAACCGAGTTAACCCTCATTGGCACCAAATCCTCACTCACCAAGCAGCCCAGTTTTACACTCACCATAGATAACTCCTCGGTTTCCCCTTCCCCCCAGGTCAAGAGTCTGGGTGTCGTCCTCGACAGCACCCTATCTTTCCATACCCACATCAATAACACCATCCGGTCCGCCTACTTTCACCTCCGCAACATCAACCGCCTCCGCCCTTCACTCACCCCCAACAACACTGCCATCCTAGTCCTTTCTCTGGTCACCTCCCGCCTCGATTACTGCAACTCCCTTCTCTTCGGTCTCCCCCACAAACTCCTCCATAAAATCCAACTGGTCCAGAACGCTGCAGCCCGCATCATCACCAAAACCCCTGCCATCTCCCACATCACCCCCGTTCTTCACCAACTCCACTGGCTACCCATCACATACCGCATAGATTACAAGATCCTCCTCAACACATTCAATGCCATCCATAACCTCTCCCCCCCTTACCTGTCTGATCTCATCCATATCAACACTCCCACCCGGTCACTTAGGTCTGCCTCCTCCACCAACCTCACTGTTCCCCCAGCTCGTTTGTCCACCATGGGGGGTAGAGCTTTCAGCCGCTCTGCCCCTCGCCTCTGGAACAGCCTTCCCCCCGACATTCGAAACATGGACTCACTCCCCACCTTCAAATCCCACCTCAAAACTCACCTTTTCAGACAAGCCTACTCCCACCTTGAGTAGAAGTCTGCTGCAGGCCTTTGTGTGTATTTTAAACTTGCTTTATTGTATTGTATTTCTTTTCTGTTTTGTTAGGCGACCTTGAGTGACCTGAAAGGCGCCATATAAATAAAATGTATTATTATTATTATTATTAAAGATTACAGTAGTTAAGCTTCAAAAGACGGAACTGCCGTCCTGGGCAGTTAACGTGTTTTATGAGTAAAGAGAGCCTGTCAGCTGTCCAGCAGTCCAAATATTATGGTAGGCCTGAGGCCTACAATTGCGTGGCACATCTATGCACGGAATGTCTATGTTCACAGGCTTCTGTGTGCGGCCTAGAGGGCATCTGAGCATGTGCGGCACTACAAGTCTTACGCCATATGCGTTTGGGGAACCCAGCCATTGACTTTATTTCTATCATTTGCTTTTCCCGGTGATGTATTTCAGTCACAGATAGTTTTCAATATTTCTTAACGTTGAATGAAGAATAGAGCACCGAAGTCTGACGTCACTTTCAGTAGAGGGCGTCAGTCCCCAGGTTCATGTATTTGTTTAGTTGTATTGAAATCCCCATTGAGGCGATTTTAGATCGCCTCATATAACAACTGTGTTTGAAAAATAAACATGTCACCCCGGCCGCTTCACTCATATGGATATGAAGAATCAACTGACTGAGAGAAAACGCTAATGTTACTGCTACTGAATTAGTTATATTTTCGCTAGAAGCAGACTGTATCATATATGAGTGACTGACTGTTGCAAACGATACAGAGACACCTCCCTAACAATAACGCCGAGACAGCTTGTTTATTTTTGGACCACAACGCTTATAGTAGACGATATTAAGATCACCCCATGTTATTCTCCATAGAGAAATTACTTCCGCGAACCAGGGGAATCGTCGGGATGAGCGAGTTACGTCAGGACTTCGGTGCTCTATACCAAAGTGAAGGTAAGAGCTCATTCTTTGGAAGAGTGTTTTAAAATATGTCACTATTATTACTTTTGGGGTAGTTTTAATTGATTGATGCACATAATGTCAAGATTGATTTAAATAAACTCAGATTAACTCATTTTTGCATATAGAAGAGTTGTAATTTTAATTGACCCTCATGCATTCTTTATACATTCTTTATTATTTATCTTCATGTATGCGAAAATAACTCCACATTGATGGAAGCAACAAACTCAGATGAGGTTGAAAGTTGGTGGAAGCAACAAACTCATATTACCTACTTCAATTATATAGATCTTAGATTACCAACTGAGATAGCATTTTATGTAGACATATCCCTATAGAGGGTATAGCATGCATAACGTGAATGGCAAATGGAGTGGCAAAGTGAGTGTAATGTTGTTTAACGTTGTTTAATGCAATCATATTGGACTTTTCTGTTTGGATGTCGAGACTAGAAAGTCGTTTTTTGGCACTCAGTAGGCGTTCCCTGGTTTGATGATGATGTCACGCACATACCCTCTATAGGTTCATTATATAGATATTCCACTGTTAGGCTCTTAGCTTACGTATGATTCATAATGACTATGTTTTATGTATATTATGATTCATAATGACTATGTTTTATGTATATTATGATTCATAATGACTATGTTTTAAGTATATTATGATTCATAATGACTATGTTTTATGTATATTATGTATTGCCATGTTTTGTTCTTGCTGATTGAAAATCGCTCTGGATTAATTGCATCTGCTAAATGTCTAAATTGTAAGAAAAACCATTGAATGTAAATAATCAGAGACCCTTTTCAACAACAGTGAAACATGTGAAGTTATTTACCTTCATTCTTATCGGCCAGTTGCTCCACTTGACTCTCGCTGTGATTCATCCTCATTTCTACGCTGGACAGCTGAGCAAGGTTGGCTGAAATAATCACAATATTATCATTAAATCTATCATTAATTTAATGTATGCAGTTTGATTAAAACACCACTAGTGATTATAGTTAATCTGATTCGACATTAAAATATGCTTTTTAAAACCTTAGCTCTTGAATTATATGAATCAAATGTGACCGAGTACAGTGGTTTGATAAACAAGGGGGCCATGGTCATTTTTCAGTTTTTTACATAATTATTATAAAACTAAATAATGTAAGCTTTCATATGATGTATTGTTAATTGAACTTGGAAAAATAATGTAGAAGATATGAAACTTGTTGAACCGGAAACACAAAAGTAGAGAATTTGCCCTGCAAAGATTACAGTAGTTAAGCTTCAAAAGACGGAACTGCCATCCTGGGCAGTTAACGTGATAAGCTGTATGAAATACTTTCCATTAATATAGTGGTTGCAACTGTATTAATTGATTGCCCGAGTCCCGTGGTGGGAGTTCTGCTCTGGTTCTGATTGGTTGAGTCATTGGTTTTCAACCTGCGGTGTAGGACAGTAGTGCGTAGGCTAATGTTTTAAACCTGCTGTGTAGGACAGTAGTACGTAGGCTAAGAAGGTTTTCAACCTGCTGTGTAGGACAGTAGTACGTAGGCTAATAAGGTTTTCAACCTGCGGTGTAGGACAGTAATACGTAGACTAATAAGGTTTTCAACCTGTGGTGTAGGACAGTAGTTTGTAGGCTAATAAGGTTTTCAACCTGTGGTGTAGGACAGTAGTACGTAGGCTAAGGTTTTCAACCTATACTGTGTAGGACAGTAGTACGAAAGGCTAAGGTTTTCAACCTGCTGTGTGGGACAGTAGTACGTAGGCTAAGAAGGTTTTCAACCTACTGTGTAGGACAGTAGTACGTAGGCTAAGGTTTTCAACCTACTGTGTAGGACAGTAGTACGTAGGCTAAGGTTTTCAACCTACTGTGTAGGACAGTAGTACGTAGGCTAAGGTTTTCAACCTGCTGTGTAGGACAGCAGTACGTAGGCTAAGGTTTTCAACCTGCTGTGTAGGACAGCAGTATGTAGGCTAAGGTTTCAACCTGCTGTGTAGGACAGCAGTACGTAGGCTAAGGTTTCAACCTGCTGTGTAGGACAGCAGTACGTAGGCTAAGGTTTCAACCTGCTGTGTAGGACAGTAGTACGTAGGTGTGGCAGGGGGCGGGATCAAGGTGTCTGTGAGTGGGGTGACAGGGCTTGCTTTGCCAGCTCACAGGCAGGCGCACCTGCAGCAGATTGTGCCAATTAAATGAAGGACAGCTGCTGTGTATATAAGGAAGCTAATGTGCTTGTGTTCTCTGTTGCAGTGAGAGGCTAGCTGGGTCCAGACAGAGCCACACAATACTCCACATTCCTGCCTGTTATAATTGGATGTTTAATCATGTTATAGGATTCACATTGAGGACACACTGTGACTTGTTACTCTTTAGTTTAGGCTCCTGTTAATGACGGAGACATTTTTGATGACCAATTCCCTGGCTTAGGAGGAATAAACAGCCTACTTGAGAACAACTGCCTGTGTCGTGTCGTTCCGTGCCCTGGGTTGGTACTAGTTTTGTCACAGTAGGCTAAGAAGGTGTTCGGGGAAAAGGGTGTGTTACGGCCGTAGTCCTACAGGTCTGTGTTTGTGGACTCAGGTGTAGGACATCTGAGTCCACCTCTACTCAATCTCTGAGTCCACGCAGTATTCATTGTAGGTACATCTTTTTCTTTTCTAAATCTGAAGGTAATTACCTGCATTCTCTCTGGCCAGTTGCTGGACAGTTGAGTCCATTCGACTCACACTTTGATTCAGCCTCATTTCTACGCTGGACAGCTGAGCAAGGTTGGCTGAAATCATAACAATATTAACATTAAATCACTCATTAATTAATGCAGTCAAATATAAAAAATATGGTTGAGGGAGAGATTTCTGTTGACCCTGAATTTATCCTGAAGATCATGTATTTTAATACAATCCGCCTGTGAAGAAAGGTCTTAATTTTTTATGTTTTTTTAATTTCATAGTTTTGTTTTATGTTTATTTTACACTGAAGGGTCATTTTGACCCAGGCAGTATGGTTAGGTTTTAAAACACTTCTGGGGTAGTTTATCTACTCTGTCTTCGGTGTTTCACCCCAGACATTTGATGTTGCAAATTCATGTCTTACGACCTATATGAACCTTTTGTGACTTGAAAATCCATTTTAACCATGTTAGACTAATTGAAAACACACGTCTCTACTTCTGGTGACTGATATTGGCCCGGTTTCCCAAAGGACACATGGTGTAAGAGGTATGGTGTAGCACATGCTCAGATGCCCTCTAGGCCGCACACATGAACATTTATAAAACAATTATACTATTCTTTTATAATGAAAGTAAAGAGAGCCTGTCAGCTGTCCAGCATTCCAAATATTATTACATTAAATGTCAGAATGGTAGGCCTAAGGCCTACCATTGCGTGGCACATCTATGCACGTAATGTCTATGTTCACAGGCTTCTGTGTGCGGCCTAGAGAGCATCTGAGCATGTGCGGCACTACAAGTCTTACACCATATGCGTTTGGGAAACCCAGCCATTGACTTTATTTCTATCATTTGCTTTTCCCGGTGATGTATTTCAGTCACATATAGTGACTGACTCTGGATTAAGAGCATCTGCTAAATTCCTAAATTGTAAGAAAAACCATTGAATGTAAATATCAGAGACATAGCTTTTTCAGAAAACTGTCAGGATGTAGAAAACATTTTTAGAATCTGATCTCAGGTCAAAATGGGTTAAGCTAAATGTCATCAAAATTGGTCCGTGGCTCAAAATAATTGGCCTTGACATGAAAATAGTTGAAAACCAATGTTTTATGGCATTTTAATTACATAGTTAAACATTTATGTTATGTTTGAGCCCAGATTAAGAGTTATTCATTATTATTATTTATTTATTAAAAATGGAAATTAAGAGTTTACATAGTACACATAGTGCATGCATAAACTTTAATCGCAGCAGCCAATTTGTATTGGTGGTGGGGAGAGGGGGCGGGGGTCGCGAGACATGGCCAAAGCATTTCCGGGGGTCTCTGGAGTGGGTCCCTGGATGGGGTCTCCAGAGGGGGTCTCCAGAGGGGGTCTCTAGAGGGGGTCTCTAGAGGGGGTTTCTAGAGGGGGTCTCCAGAGGGGGTCCCCAGAGGGGGTCTCCAGAGGGGGTCCCCAGAGGGGGTCCCCAGAGGGGGTCTCCAGAGGGGGTCTCTAGAGGGGGTCTCCAGAGGGGGTCCCCAGAGGGGGTCTCTAGAGGGGGTCCCTAGAGTGAGCCCTCTGGAGTGAGTGTGGGACTATAGGGGGTCTCTGGAGTGAGTGTGGAACTATAGTGGGTCTCTGGAGTGAGTGTAGAACTATAGTGGCCCTCTGGAGTGAGTGTGGAACTATAGTGGCCCTCTGGAGTGAGTGTGGAACTATAGTGGCCCTCTGGAGTGAGTGTGGAACTACAGTGGCCCTCTGGAGTGAGTGTGGAACTATAGTGGCCCTCTGGAGTGAGTGTGGAACTATAGTGGCCCTCTGGAGTGAGTGTGGAACTATAGTGGCCCTCTGGAGTGAGTGTGGAACTATAGAGGCCCTCTGGAGTGTTGTGGCCCTCTGGAGTGAGTGTGGAACTATAGTGGCTATTGTGTCTGGTCAATATTCATTAGAACAATGTGAAGTTATAAACCTTCATTCTGTGCATCCAGCCGGGCTTTCATGGCTGTTCCCGACGACAGTTAGGTCACACATAACGCCAAACCGGCTGCGCACTGCGTAGCCAGTGAAGACTTTGGGGAAACGGGTTTGCTGCTACGTGCAGTCTTAGGGGGCAATGGGGGCATGTGCGCAAGCTACGCACCACCTAAAATCCGCCCCCATGACGATTATAAAAACATTTCGTGAAGAAAGGTCTTAATTTGTTATGTTTTTTTAATTTCATAGTTTTTTATTTTATTTATTTTACACTGAAGGGTCATTTTGACCCAGGCAGTATGGTTAGGTTTTAAAACACTTCTTGGGTAGTTTATCTACTCTGTCTTCGGTGTTTCACCCCAGACATTTGATGTTGCAAATTCATGTCTTACGACATCCTGAAAATCCATTTTAACCATGTTAGACTAATTGAAAACACACGTCTCTGTTTCTGGTGAATGATATTGGCCAGGTAGATTTCAGGATTCCAAAAAATACGACCTGCTTTAATTACTTCAGTCTAAATTAATAGCTTAATGAGTAGTATTACAATGTTTTTGTATTTAAAGGGATAGTTCAGATGTTTTTTACTTAAGCTGTATGAAATACTTTCCATTAATATAATGGTTGCAACTGTATTAATTGATTGCCCGAGTCCCGTGGTGGGAGTTCTGCTCTGGTTCTGATTGGTTGAGTCCCGTGGTGGGAGTTCTGCTCTGGTTCTGATTGGTTGAGTCCCGTGGTGGGAGTTCTGCTCTGGTTTTTGACCCATTTCTAAAATATTAGCGCAACTTTCATTCAACTGACCCCTCTATCACATGGAACAATTATTTTGGGCGTAGTAATATGGACACGAAAAACATAATTCTGTGTAATAGAGGAGTAAAAAATGAATGTTTTGAGATGCAGCTGTGTAGTGTTAGTGTCTCTCTCCATCTCCCCTGAATGAATATTGTAATGTTTTGAGATGCAGCTGTGTAGTGTCTCTCTCCATCTCCCCTGAATGAATATTGTAATGTTTTGAGATGCAGCTGTGTAGTGTCTCTCTCCATCTCCCCTGAATGAATATTGTAATGTTTTGAGATGCAGCTGTGTAGTGTCTCTCTCCATCTCCCCTGAATGAATATTGTAATGTTTTGAGATGCAGCTGTGTAGTGTCTCTCTCCATCTCCCCTGAATGAATATTGTAATGCTTTGAGATGCAGCTGTGTAGTGTCCCTCTCCATTATAAACCTTCATGCTGTTGGTTTGCTTCTTCACTTGCAGCCAGCCTGGTTTCCATGGCTGTCAGTTTAACAAGGAGGGCTGAAAACACAAGAGCATAACATTTAGTCAATTATAAATACTAAATAGTTTTATTTAAAAACACATCTATCTGTAAGCATGTGACATCTTCATCAAACCCGGAAGATATGCTGCAATTCCTCCTGTGGCATAAATACTACTTCCTGGCCTTTACATCTACACAGAAAGGTCCTATCTGATTGACAGCCCTTACATCCACACAGAAAGGTCCTATCTGATTGACAGCCCTTACATCCACACAGGATAGAGGAGGGAGGAGAGGAGAGGAGAGGAGAGGAGAGGGGAGGGGAGGGGAGGGGAGGGGAGGGGAGGGGAGAGAGAGAGAGGGAGGGGAGGGGGGGTGAGGGGAGGGGAAAAGAGGAGAGATGGGGAGGGGAGGGGAGGGGAGGGGAAAAGAGGAGAGGAGAGGAGTGATGTCATTCCAGTAGAATATTACACTCCCATCTTCATGTCATTCCAGCTGTTTTAACAGATAGAGACCACCATACAAAGACACTCCCGGAGTGGGGATAGGAAGACCCCTGTAGCGCATGGAGTTCTCAACGTTTCTGGGCTGCGGACCCCCCGGAAATGCTTCGGCCATGTCTCTATTTTTTTATTTGAATTCTGCAAAGTAACAGTTTTTGACATAATTACAATGATGGGGTGGGGTTCTGGAGCTGAAACGTTCGGTAACCCCTGGCATGGAGAGATTCTCAGCGCAAGGCAGTTTAGACCTTTGTTAAATCAACAAGATGTGCAAACAGAGTCTAGACCGTTGTGTTAGTTAGCACTGTTTGTTTTTCGTCTACGAAAAATGTCCGTCGACTACCTTTTTCCACTTGACGAAAACTAAATGGAAACCAAATGAAAATTACGCTACGATGACCAAGACAAAATATACTGACGATGTCGTCTAAAAATTAAAACTAGACAAAAATGTTAGGAAGGGACTACCCGGACTAGCGGACAAGAGATAAGTCATTTTACACTTGCGATGCGTTGTGGGCTTGTAGATCGGCTATTTTCAGCAAGTGAAAGTCAAGTCATTGCCATCATTACGACGGCATCAAGGCCCGCCATCATACGCCAACATGTCCGGCTAAATCAACTGTAGATTTACTCGACTAAAATCTTATATTTAGTCGACTAGACCAACACTAAAACACTCCAGGTGACTAAAATGTGACTACAACAAAATGAAAAGTATATTCAAGAGACTATGCCAAATACCACACTGAGAAAACCATGTCTCCTGACTAACACTAAACCACACTGAGAAAACCATGTCTCCTGACTAACACTAAACCACACTGAGAAAACCATGTCTCCTGACTAACACATGTTAAAACCATGTCTGCTGACTAACACGTGTTAAAACCATGTCTCCTGACTAACACGTGTTGAGATCAAACAGGGACACGCAGCAGGTCCGTGGCTCATGCTGCTGACGGTGTGAAGGGGAGGGGAGAGGAGAGGAGAGGGGAGGGGAGGGGAGGGGAGGGGGGGGGGGAGGGGAGGAGAGGAGAAACACACAGTGGAGGATGGCACACGACAGCAGATGACCGATGGGCTGGATGGAGAGAAACAAAGGAGAGGAGAGGAGAGGAGAGGAGAGGAGAGGAGGGGGTATGCAACAAAAAATCAACGGGGCCTGATGGTTTGCCTGCCTTGTTGTTAAAAAAAGTGCTCTGAAGAGCTTACAGCTGCCTGGTGCCCTATTTTCCAACAGTCTGTAGACAAACACATGGTTCCTGATATCTGGAAAAAGTCACTAATAATTCCTGTTCCCAAAGTTTATTGTCCCTCTGTGAACAAAGATTATAGACATATTGCTTTAACTTGTGGGGTTATGAAATGTTTTGAGAGAATTATCGTGAACTCACTTAAGTCTCAGGTGGCTTCCTTTATGGATCCTTTACAATTAGCTTACAGGGCTGGGCGCAGCACGGAGGATGCTGTAGTCAGTATAACCCATTTAATTACAGGGCTGGGCGCAGCACGGAGGATGCTGTAGTCCAGGGGTAACCAACCAGGGGTTCAGCTCGCGACTGGTCGACTGGTCGATCGCGAAGTGTCAGACCCATTCATGCAAATGCTTGCCTTTCAGGCTGCCTTTATATCCTACTCGTCTCTTTGAAAACGCTTCTGATTGTGATTGTGGGTGGGGGGGGGCAGACGGACGACGGGGACCAAACGGCGGTGAAAAGTTGACTTCACTGACTGATTTATAAACGGCTTCGAGTCAGTGTTACTTCCATGTTGCGTAGCACTGTCCAATCTTTGGTATCTTTGGCAGCAGCAGCTGTAGGCTATTTTGTCATGATCGCGTTAATGAAACCAAACGCTACACGCGGTGCCGGTATAGGATTATTATTTCATGTGAATCATCAAAATGAAAAGATGATGATGTGGTTGGCAGTGGCACACAGCGCAGCAGCAGCGGCCCGAGAACACAATAAGAAATATAACATTATTCTCCTCCTCCTCCTCCTCCAACAACTCGATAACGTTCTCATTTTAGTTTGTTACTCATTTTCTGAGCCATGCAAATAAACAACAACCAGCACTGACCGGAGACGGAGAGGTTCATGTGCCCTGCGCATAAAGCTTAGCCAGAAACAGGACAGTCATTGCGTCAGCATGGATGTAGCCTCGGAAACCCAGACGTTATATTTCCAGCACAGAGGTGAGGGGGGGTATCGTTTGGGGGTAACGTTTGCGGCTTCTATCTGTTACTTCTCTGACACAGCGCAGTTCAAACAGACTTCAGCCAGTCAATAGTGGAATACAGCGCACTGAGAGCCACATACACAGCTGCATTTGGTTTTTAATTAAGGGCGCGTTCTGAATAGACCAGTCTGCAATGCAAACTAATAGGCGAGTGCACTCCGGTGCATAGGCTATGCAAAGGGAAAGAATGACTTCTGTCCGTGACAATAATCAATGCTACATGCTAATGAGAAACAAAATATTTCTAATACTAATTATTTCTAATTTGTCTTAATATTATTTGACATTGATAATATAACTTACTATAAGTATTTATTCTAATTTAAGCTTTAGTCTCTGTGTGGATGTGTGCACATGCATTGAGCCTGTCAGAAATAGCAAAAAAACAAGTGTTTTTTCTAACACGTTTTAGTGGTAGATCTTGGCTTACAATTGGGAATAAAATGGGCTCTCGGGCTTGAAAAGGTTGGTTACCACTGCTGTAGTCAGTATAACCCATTTAATTAGCTTACAGGGCTGGGCGCAGCACGGAGGATGCTGTAGTCAGTATAACCCATTTAATTACACCTTACAGGGCTGGGCGCAGCACGGAGGATGCTGTAGTCAGTATAACCCATTTAATTACAGGGCTGGGCGCAGCACGGAGGATGCTGTATTCAGTATAACCCATTTAATTAGCTTACAGGGCTGGTCGCAGCACGGAGGATGCTGTAGTCAGTATAACCCATTTAATTACACCTTACAGGGCTGGGCGCAGCACGGAGGATGCTGTAGTCAGTATAACCCATTTAATTAGCTTACAGGGCTGGGCGCAGCACGGAGGATGCTGTAGTCAGTATAACCCATTTAATTAGCAAGCACTTGGAGGAGCCAAAGGCGTATGCTCGTGTCCTTTTTGCAGACTTCAGTTCTGCTTTTGATACTGTAAGCCCTCTGTTACTTGTCCAAAAGCTAAATAACATCAATGTAAATCCATTCATCATTAGATGGTTCCACTTCATGTTAACAAACAGATATCAACAGGTAAAGGTGAACTCAGTTCTCTCAAGCTCTAAATTGTGTAGCACAGGTGTCACAGCCCTGGCCACAGTCTGTGCCACACCCACTCATCCACTGCCCTGATGACGACCTGGACCCACCTGTGTGTCTCACCTCACCTGCTCCCTGATTAACCTAGTCTATATATAGCCCTTGATGCCCTCATGTGTTTGTTGGATTATAAGTTTGCTCTGCCTTATTCTTGCCTTGTATGGTGTACCTTATTTTCTAAGTAAAATACTTTAAGTTATTCCTGGTGTCCTGTGTTCTGCATTTTGGATCCTTACCTGGGAGAGAAGCCTGACAACAGGTGTGCCACAAGGGGGGGTGAGTTCACCATTTATTTTCACTGCCTACACAAAATGACTGCAAAAGCAGCCAGCCAAACAACTTCATCTTGACATTTTCTGACGACACTGCAATAGTCAGCCTGTTGAGGGGTGTTGAACACCAGGTGGGTTATATCAGTGAGATCAATAACTTTAAAGCCTGGTGTGATAATAATAGCCACCTTATGTTAAACACCACAAAAACCAAAGAGATGATCTTCGATCCAAAAGGTGTCCACATCCATGACCCAGTGGTCATGGGGGGCACGCAAATTGAGCAGGTTGTATCATACAAGTACCTGGGGATCCAAATGGACAACCAGCTCAAATGGAACGTCCATGTGGACTATCTGTGTGCCAAATTGGCACAACGTAGCATTATACAAGGTAGCATTATTAGATATGGAGTCATGTCAACCTTCTATGATGCAGTGCTAGGTAGCATTATTAGATAGTCATGTCAGCTTGGTTTGGGACACTCTGTCCAGCTCAAATCTAGAATAGCTAAAATGGAAAAAACAGCCACGAAGGTAATAATTGGTAGGAAGGATTCTCCATCTCTTCAGACAATCTTTGAGAAAACGGTGCTCAGTCTGTCAAATAGAGTGTTGTCTGATCCTTCACATTATATTATCTTCAGAGTATGAGCCGTTGCCCTCTGGTGGACGCTACAGAGCGTGTCAGAGCAACCGCTTCAAACTTTCTTTTCTTCCCACTTCAATTGTTCTACTAAACAACCGCCACATAGTTCATAGTTCTTAGTGGGGAAGGGACTTCTTGACGTTCATCAGTTATTTATTGCACTTTACTGTGATTGTGTACTATAAACTGTGAATACTCTAGCACTTTTTTTATATTACATACCTTCTCTTATTGCAATTTGCACTTCTCTTGTGATACTCTTGTGACTTGTACTTGCTGCTACTATGTATTGTCTTGTGTATTGTCTGTCTGTTTAAAAAAAGCGTTGATGTACAAATGCACTTTTGCCCAAGACAAATTTCCCCTCGTGGGACAATAAAGTATATCTCATCATCTCTTCTCATAATCACCAAGAAAACAATAGATCGTTGTAGATCTCCTCTCTCCGCCCTGGGTTTCCTGACTATGTCTACTACCTGCTATCTGAAATGAAACATAATAGTAAAAATAATGAAATTCTGAGTTCTACTACTGTCTCTGCCCGTTGTCTTCTCTATTCTATTCTATACATGTAGACAAGAGTTCTACTGCTGTCTCTGTCTGCCCGTTGTCTTCTATAATTATTCTATTCTATACATGTAAACATGAGTTCTACTGCTGTCTCTGTCTGCCCGTTGTCTTCTAGATACATGTAGACATGCACACACACACACACACACACACACACACACACACACACACACACAAACACACACACAAAATGTTTAGTCGACTAAAATCATATGATATTTAGTCGACTAAAACTAGACTAACACTAAAGCATTCCAGGTGACTGAAACTAAATGAAAACTATTCAAGAGACTATGATGACTAAAACTAAAATAAGAAATTAGCTGCCAAAAACAACACTGCATCGGAACAAACAAACAACAAACAACAAACAACAAACAACAAACAACAAACAAACAACAAACAAACAAACAACAACAAACAACACTGCATCGGAACAAACAAACAACAAACAACAAACAAACAGCAACAAACAACACTGCATCGGAACAAACAAACAAACAACAAACAACAAACAAACAACACTGCATCGGAACAAACAAACAACAAACAACAAACACACTGCATCGGAACAAACAAACAACAAACAACAAACAAACAACACTGCATCGGAACAAACAAACAACAAACAAACAACAACAACCAACACTGCATCGGAACAAACAAACAACAAACAAACAACAACAAACAACACTGCATCGGAACAAACAAACAACAACAAACAACACTGCATCGGAACAAACAACAAACAACAAAAAAACAACAACAAACAACACTGCATCGGAACAAACAAACAACAAACAACAAACAACAAACAACAACAAACAACACTGCATCGGAACAAACAAACAACAAACAACAAACAAACAACAACAAACAACACTGCATCGGAACAAACAACAACAAACAACAAACAAACAACAACAAACAACACTGCATCGGACAAGCTGCCGAATGACACTGACTAGAATGCTGGTATCTGTATCAACATTCCGATACCATGTCATTTATCATGGTATCATAATGACATGACAATTAAAGTAAGCTTTGTAGCTGCACTTAACCCATTTTGGGCGGGAACCCCTTTTGTTGTTAGCATTATGTTATGCTTTAGCTATTGAAAAATAGCAGATCTACAAGCTCATAGCGCGCCACTGAGTGGCACGCTACGAGCTTGTAGGTCTGCTATTTTTGAAAAATCTAAGAACTACTGACAAAGAAACATGGCTTTTTCAGAAAACTGTTTATATTTCTTTATTTTATTTTACTCGTGAGAAGTTAACGGTTTTGGACGTGCAAGGTTTCCATAACATACAATGTTTGGATGTTTGATCACAAGCAGTGAGGAAGGGTGTGTTTGTGTGTGTGTGTGTGTGTGTGTGTGTGTGTGTGCGTGCGTGTGCACAAAGCAGTCTTCCCGGTGAGCCTGATTATCATGAATAACCAACGTAAAGCCAACATGTCTAAAGGTTTGCGTCTAAACAGCGCCGTGGGCATTTTGTCCACGGTATCGGCTAAATGGCAAAGATCAGGTTTCTGTTCACTTCCTGGTGTCGGGGGTTCAGGCGGCGGTGACCTTTGACCCCTGCCAGACGGCCTCTGTTTAAACAGTGAGTGTTGTGTGCTGCTCCGCATTCTGTCCGTCGGACGTCTCACTGCCTGACAGGTTGACTAAAGTTAAGTGTGTGTGCGTGTGTGTGTGTGTGTGTACACAGAACTAATGAGAGGGGTTGTCTCAGGAAAAGACCTGCAGTCTAAAGCCCATCACACACCGTCTGCGGCGCGTTGCCGCGCGGCCCTGCCTGGAAAATAGAACTGTGCCGCGACGGACGGAGCCGGTGTGCACCATGTCTTTCTCTGGCATTTTAGCCACGAAAACAGACCACCATTTTTTCCACATAAAGCACAGATTCCAGGTCAGCACAACTCTCTATCTATCTGGACACCACAGTGTGATAAAGCACAGATTCCAGGTCAGCACAACTCTCTATCTGGACACCACAGTGTGATAGAGCACAGATTCCAGGTCAGCACAACTCTCCAGCTGGACACCACAGTGTGATAGAGCACATATTCCAGGTCAGCACAACTCTCTATCTGGACACCACAGTGTGATAGAGCACAGATTCCAGGTCAGCACAACTCTCTATCTGGACACCACAGTGTAATAAAGAGATGGAAGATAAAGCAAGGCAAGCTTTTCATGGAGTTCATGGTGGATGTTGATAGCAGTATACGTGGTTCCCTATGGAGAGTATGGAGACACAAAGAGTAGCCTTTGTGTCTCCATACGGAACCACTGCTGGTCAGCAGTCCCATATCCATGGGGTGAGTCATCGATAGAAAAAAAAATGATGAACTATCTAGTTCATCACTGAACAGGTTCAAATGAAGCCTACATGTTTCAGTTCATCACTGAACAGGTTCAAATTAAGCCTACATGTTTCAGTTCATCACTGAACAGGTTCAAATGAAGCCTACATGTTTCAGTTCATCACTGAACAGGTTCAAATGAAGCCTACATGTTTCTATATAGTTCATCACTGAACAGGTTCAAATGAAGCCTACATGTTTCATCACTGAACAGGTTCAAATTAAGCCTACATGTTTCAGTTCATCACTGAACAGGTTCAAATGAAGCCTACATGTTTCATCACTGAACAGGTTCAAATGAAGCCTACATCTTTCATGTACAGGCAGGGAAAAAAATCAAACCAAATCTCTATAAAATATTAAATGTTCTGCATTCAAACAGGAATGACAAAAATTACAACACATGATGTCACATGAAGGACTCAAAGCAACTCCTCATTGAAGCCGTCGTTGACAATTCAATTCAGTCAAACCCATTCTGACCTGAGATCAGATTCATACGAGGTTTCCACTGGACACATACTGGTCTGATCAACCCATTCTGACCTGAGATCAGATTCATACGAGGTTTCCACTGGACACACACTGGTCTGATCAACCCATTCTGACCTGAGATCAGATTCTAAAAATGTCAGTCGATTTTTCTAAAATAGCAGACCTACAAGCTCGTAGCGCGCCACTCGGTGGCGCGCTATGAGCTTGTAGATCTGCTATTTTTCAATAGCTAAAGCATAACATGATGTGAACACCAAAATGGGTTCCCGTTCAGAATGGGTTAAGGAGAACAGTGTCTCTCTCACACACACACACACACACACACACACACACACACACACAACGCCACATCATCCTACAGTATACGTTTACAGCCAGAAGCACTCCGGCATGCACAATCAGTGTCGCTACTGTACATGTTCGTTACAATGCAGAGGAACTAGAAACCTCAAGCATATCCCACAAATTATGGAATGTATAACTAATGGAACCTGCAGTCTTCACTTACAGACACACACACACACACACACATATAGAGCGTCGCAGTCCCTCCCCCTTTCAGAACCACGAGTGGCCCAGGAAATGAAATGCAATGCATTTCTCCCATAAATTCTTTAAAGTATATATTTAAAGACGGTGACGCCGCGGACAAAGCCAACTCGGATCGTAACAAATCATGACAATGAACACAATGTTTTGGGGCCGATCAAATCATTAGAAAGAAGAAAATAAAGGTAGGAGACAACACTATTTGTTTTGTTTTTCTTCTTATAAATTATTTGATCGGCCCCAAAACATTGTGTTCATTGTCATGATTTGTCACGATCCGAGTTGGCTTTGTCCGCGGCGTAACCGTCTTTAAATAAATACTTAAAGAAATGCATTGCATTTCATTTCCTGGGCCACTCGTGGTTCTGAAAGGGGGAGGGACTGCGATGCTCTATACAGTGACACACATGTGTTGTCACTGTATATGTTTTGTCACTGATTTCACATGTCTTGATGTGTGTGTGTGTGTGTGTGTGTGTGTTAGGCATGTGGAAAATAATCGATACGTATCGATACATCGATTATGACGTGCGCGATGCGAGTGAATCGGTTCATTCACTGTGTGTCGGTAGAATTGACGGGTGAAATCTCGATGGATCGTTCGCGGAGTGCTTGTATCGGTAAAATCCGTGGTTGCACTGTTTTTTCATGGTAAATTTCACCCTATCCTGTGTTTCCGAGGCGCATTCAACGTACCATCAGAAAGGAAGAAAAAAAAAGGTCTCTCGCGAGTCGCAGCGCAGACACAGGGCGCGTTCGGAAATAGCGCACTGAGCCCACTGTGCAATGCAAACTAATAGGAGAGTGTGCTCCGGTGTGGTATTTCCGAACGCGCCCACAGTCAGTGAACAGAAGCTACCGTACGACGGTGCAGAGGGTGCTTCCCGCAGAGGAGACACGTTGAGAACAGACAGACTCAGACTATAATAGCACCCGCGACTAACAGAAGTGAGCCCCACGCATTAAACAAGAAGCACCACCTTTACTCTTTAGCTTTATAAAATAGCTGTCCGAGTAGCTTTGTCCGTCGATCAGTTGACTTTTCACTGTAGCGCTGCGTGCTGGACTGCTGGTAATGAGCCACACTCCACAGCTGTGCTTGCTGATTATCCGACGCAAATCTGCGTCGCGATCATTATCAATTTGTAATTAAAGAAAGCTTCTGCAGTCTGCACACACGTGTACAACAACAACAACGCCACAGCAACTTTCCACTGTCCAGCTTTCCCCTGCTGTTCTCTGGGATAGAAGCCTTATTTATATTCTGCAGCAAGACGGTGTCGCACGCCTAAAATTGCAGATCCACAAGCTCACAGCGGGGCGTGGATGAGACGCGTTGTGAGCTTGTACATCTGCTATGTATTTATAACGTTAATAATACATGCAGGCCAGGGTCTTCAATGTTTTTCAGGTCAAGCCAAGGACCACTTAGCTGAGAGTGAGAGATCAAGTAGGGACCCCCATATAGGCAATTATATTATAAAACTGTTGCAGATTAAACTAGACATAGACTTGTTTGACAGCACTACAAGTGTGACCTGTAATTTTTGTTTTGTTTATTTGTTTCTTTTCTATTTATATGTTGGTAACATTAATTGATGAACGATAGGCTATTACATTTTAATCTCTTGAAACCTCTATACTCAAAACCTCAAATTGACCTTTGAGATATAATAATTATACTATAGCCTATGATTATTAGTAATCTAACAATTCCACAATAACCAGCAGAGAGCAGACCCTTTGTTTACTTACAGAATTATATAAGTTGGGTTGTTTGAGATGCAGAGCTATAATACTAACCTACAGTAAAACAATAAATTGCTTTGAATTTAAATGTAATGCATTTTTACATGTTTTGGGAAATTAATAGAGCTTTAATATAAATCCTTTCTATTGTGATGAATCGCCATCAAATCGTATCGGTAGAGGGGTGAATCGCATCGTATCGCATTGATTTGAACTAAATGGTTATCGCATCGCATCGCATCGGGAAGAGGGAGAATCGTATCGCATCGTATTGCCAGGGGATTCCATGTATCTCTAATGTATCGTATCGCTGGCAGTGCATCGAGATGCGTATCGAATCGTGAGATGAGACGAGATTCACATGCCTAGTGTGTGTGTGTGTGTGTGTGTGTGTGTGTGTGTGTGTGTGTGTGTGTGTGTGTGTGCGCGCTCGTGTGCGCGCTCGTATGCGTGCGTGCCTGCACGTATGGATTCAAGCTAAATTAAATCTCACAACTGAGTCCTCCTAATCTGTGATTAATCAAACAGGGTGAAAAGATCGCCCAGGTACACCAGCGCTGTGCTTCAATCATAAACAATAAGCACAAATTATAAAAATAATGCAGTCAAATAAAATGATGGACGGTGTTTTGGTAGCCAGCCATACAGCCAAACAGTTGAATAGATCACAGATTGAAGCTCTAAGCTTTGCTTTTATGAAATACCCGAGAACATTAGGGTTTGGATACTTTGGAAGTATATCGCTACTTTGACCACTACTTTTGATACTTTTCAATCAATCTTAAAAGAACTAGTAACCGAAAAGAGGTGTGGCGCGTGGTAATTAAATTCAATTAAATTCAATAATGTATTTGCCATGTCAACAAGTTGATAGGAATTTGTCTTGGTTCATACTCAACATATACAGACTACCATAGATACACAAACAAGAAGGACAGTACAATACAAAAACAAAAACCAGCAGCATAGGAAATTACATTCAGTTTTTCAAAGTTCTATATGCATATACTATGAGTTCAGATGTCTAATGGCTACGGGGTAAGTGCTATCCCTGAAGCGACATGTTGAGCTCTGGATACTTCTATATCTCCTGCCTGATGGGAGGAGATTGAAGAGGTGATGTGCAGGATGGGAGTGGTCTGCAATGATTTTATTTGCCTTCCTAATTATTCTGGTGGAAAAGTGTAGGGAGGCTGCATCCTATGTTTTTTGATGCGCGACGTACTACTCTTTCCATCTTTGATTTGTCTTGAGAGGTTGTGTGACCAAACCAGACAAGCATAGAGGTAAGCTTTAGATTTTTTCGGGTGCATAAGACTATTGGATTCTATGGAATCCAAATGACTGAAATCAGTTGCAGCGACTGAGTGTGTGTGTGTGTGTGCGTGTGTGTGTGTGTGTGTGTGTGTGTGTGTGTGTGTGTGTGTGTGTGTGTGTGTGTGTGCGTGCATGCTACGTGCGTGCGTTGCGCCCCACTCAGTTCCACCAATGCATCGCTGATAACACTGAGGAACTATAGGTGAAGAATGCAAACAAGATAAGGGTTATATAGGAAATGCTGTCAAAAGCCTGTCAAACACACCCAGGCAGCCTCTCGACACGTGAAGCCAAGAGGGCGATACTATTCTGGAGCTGCTGTATCAGCCTGGTCAGCTGCTGTATCAGCCTCTCGACACGTGCAGCCAAGAGGGCGATACTATTCTGGAGCTGCTGTATCAGCCTGGTCAGCTGCTGTATCAGCCTCTCGACACGTGCAGCCAAGAGGGCGATACTATTCTGGAGCTGCTGTATCAGCCTGGTCAGCTGCTGTATCAGCCTCTCGACACGTGCAGCCAAGAGGGCGATACTATTCTGGAGCTGCTGTATCAGCCTGGTCAGCTGCTGTATCAGCCTCTCGACACGTGCAGCCAAGAGGGCGATACTATTCTGGAGCTGCTGTATCAGCCTGGTCAGCTGCTGTATCAGCCTCTCGACACGTGAAGCCAAGAGGGCGATACTATTCTGGAGCTGCTGTATCAGCCTGGTCAGCTGCTGTATCAGCCTCTCGACACGTGAAGCCAAGAGGGCGATACTATTCTGGAGCTGCTGTATCAGCCTCTCGACATGTGAAGCCAAGAGGGCGATACTATTCTGGAGCTGCTGTATCAGCTTGCGGATCAGCTATTTTCGGGGCGCAACCCAGCACTCTATAGCTAGTGTAGGTGTGGTGTGGTAGTGTAGTAGTGTGTGGTAGTGTGGTAGTGTGGTAGTGTGGTAGTGTGGTAGTGGTGTGGTGTGGTAGTGTAGGTGTGGTGTGGTAGTGTAGGTGTGGTGTGTAACGAGTCAACATAGATTTATAAATACATTTGTTCAACGCAAAATACTGCGTTCAAGTTCAGGAGACTTTGGGAAAAAAAGCAATTCTCCTGAATGCTGCCTTCCGGCATGGCATTGAAAGGAAGCGAAGGTCATTTGCATTTCTTTCACCATGTAGTAAATGCTGTATTCATAGTCTGGAGAGGGCAGTTGATTTACAGACGGGTAAAAGGGGCAGGGGCTGAAGCCCCCCTTTGATGTCTATGTGTGCACGTCCCTGCAGCCCATGGGATCATACGACAGATGACCCCGCGTTGAGACGCTTTCACAGAACCTTGTCGAAGAAGCTTGGGGTTGCAAACAGTTAATCGAACTAATCGATTCAATTGACAATAAAAAAAAAACATTTGATAATGGTTGATCATTTTATAAACAACTTAATTTGTATATTAAATTCAGTTCCTATTGTGGGCCTAGGCCCGGCCTAGAGTATAGTTAAACAGGCTAAAAGTTTTGAAAAAATCAAGAGCTTCTCTTTACCCTAAAAGAAACATATAGGCCAGTGTTCCTAAAGTGCGGTCCGGGGACTCACAGGGTCCATTTAGTTCCATTTGTACACTCTCTGAGTTAGATTAAAGGTATTATGACATTATTTTTAACATAATTTTAACAACATTAAAAGTCTTGGCCATGGTCCTTCAAACGTGTCTAAAAAGTTTGAACTTTTTTTGAACACTCCAGTATTTCTTGCCAGGAGTTTTTGTGTGTATGTAATATGCATCCTGAGAAGGCATAGAAAAACACATTATTTTAGCCTGTAGATGTCGGTAATTCCCCCTTTCCTGTCAATCACTACCCAGCTCCGCCCCCCCACCCCTCAAGCCCTCCATACCTCTCCGCCCCCCTCAGAGAAAGGGACTGTTCTTTTTTTTCTTCCTTTACAAGTTCACAGCATCTCAGCCATAGCAACGCTGCCAGTGCCAACGCACGCAACTTCTTCTCCTTTTATAACTATTTGTTTATAGTTTATATAAAATGTTATTTATAATAAGACTATCACTGCATGTACGTATGTACTGAGGGGATGGACAACAACATGTATTCTCTGCTGCAAAAGGAGAGGAGACTGGAGCAACACGGACATTTAGAGCCTTTTATTAAGGTGCTGAGTATACAAAACGACTAACGTTTCGACCTTGCGGTCTTCATCAGAGTGGACTCTGATGAAGACCGCAAGGTAACGTAAAAGGCTCTAAATGTCCGTGTTGCTCCAGTCTCCTCTCCTTTTTCAACTTTGATGTCCCTGCACCTGTGAAGCACCGAATCAGCCGTTTTAGGCTTGAGGCGCGTTGGTAGACTCCCTTTGTAACATGTATTCTCTATTCAACGTCATCGTACGAGCAACAGTTGGTAAACAAATAAGGCACGTTCGGAAATACCGCACCGGAACGCACTCGCCTATTAGTTTGCATTGCACAGTGCCAGTGGGCTCAGTGCGCTATTTCCTAACGCGCCTATGAAACTCCTGTAATATCTCACCCCACGACCACGTCGACATAAACTTGTGTAAGTTCATCGATATCATACTCAATGACTATAGCCTATCATTATTCGCCATACTTTTAACGTGGATTATATCACACGAGCGTTGGCTGCGTTGCTATTCCACTGTATCGCATTACAAGAACAATAATGAGCACATGCAATCTACAACAGCTGGTGCACGCCACGAATCAAAGATTAATAATAGTCAAACACACAGCTAATGCGGGTAGTGGCAGTGATTGACTATGAATTAAAAGTAGGCTACCATGAAGCACTTGGGAGTGCTGCAGGCGATTGATTTTTTATTGTGAGTCCACGCAAATAGTACTGCACAACAATTTAACACAAATCATTGCAGTATTTATACTTATAGTTGGGATTGGGACACGAATGCTTGGTATTGCTCCTGGGTTCATAAAAAGTTTGGTTGCAAATCCACTCTGAACTTGTCCGAGATTTGAAAAACTTTCTGGGGTGAAATGATGTGTGCACACCAAGAGTCGCTTCTTTGACAACTTGGTTGGAACGTTACCGTCAAAAATAAAATGCATCCACCTAGAGCGTGAATCTTCATCTAGGCCAGTTGGTGGAAAGTGCAAGGACTTGTGTTGATTGACACAGCCGACAACGGAGCAGATTGCTTTTTCTCTAGAAGCCATTATTATTATTATTATACTGAAACAAAGTCGCGGTCAGAATGAGGAAGAAGAGAGGAGAGCATCAGGTGGAGGAGAGGAGAGGGGCGGGGATGAGGAGGAGGGGGGCGGGTAGTAGAATTGGTAGGCAGGGAGCAGAGGAGAGGGGGCGAGGTTTAGCGTTACATTACGTAGGCCTCCGCCGTCCAAGCCACGAGTCATATTTGCATAATTATTCACAAAAGTCCAGACAGCAGAGAATACACTGAATGTTCAAATTTGGGTTTTTTTTGGTGAAATTGATGTCAAGAAAAGCCAAAGAACACAAAATATCTACAAAAATGTGTTTTAAATGTCACAATCCCTTTAACATTGATTTTTACAATATAAATCGGTGGTCCCAGAGACAGAAACTAGACTAATATGCACGTCAAACTGGGGGTCCTTGAAATGAAACAGGTTGAGAATATCTGCTAGAGCCGTAAAAATCTCCCCTCATGGGGGTCCCTGGCATATCTTTTCAAATGGGGGTCCGCAGGGGTACTTTGTGTCAATTTGGGGGTCCTTGACATGAAAACCTTTTCTGTACTGTACAGTAGGCCTGAACCACTGATATAGGCTACAGTAGGCCACACACTGATATGAACCACTGATATAGGCTACAGTAGGCCTGAACCACTGATATAGGCTACAGTAGGCCACACACTGATATGAACCACTGATATAGGCTACAGTAGGCCACACACTGATATGAACCACTGATATAGGCTACAGTAGGCCACACACTGATATGAACCACTGATATAGGCTACAGTAGGCCATACACTTCACCTTATCCTCTCCTATAGACAAGTCAGTCCCAAAAAGCATTTTTGGCCAAAATACTGCGATATTTACTTGTGAAGTAAACATTGCAGTATTTTGTTTCCTCCTTTCCTACAAAGAAAAGTTTGCAATATTTATTTTATATGCATTTCTAAACAGGTTTCTAGGAAATCAGAGAATGCAGCGGTGAAGTCATTGCCCGGAACTTCCTTAACCCATTCAGAACGGCAACCCCATTTGTCTTTTTCTTTTTTTATATACCATATTGAGGCCTAATGTGTGTAAATCTATGAAATCACCCAGCAATTACCACCATTTTGTGTAGTACAAACTAAAAAGGTATTTTGCGATCAGCGACACCCATGTTAAGTACATTACGTATCCCTGAAATGTCCATTAAGTACCTACGGGGGTATTACTGCATGCTTACATGGCTTATTTCAACTTGGAGAGTGTGCAAATGTAACCAAATGGACCCGTAAAAGTCCATTTGGTTACATTTGTACACTCTCAGAGTTGCAAAGCCGGTATAAATAAATCAACACTGAGGAATGAGGATTAACCCATTTTGGGCGGGGAATCCCTTTTGGTGTTTTAAGCAGTAGCCTATGTTATACTTTAGCTATTGAAAAATATCAGATCTACAAGATCATAGCGCAGCACCGGGTGCCGCGCTATGAGCTTGTAGTTCTGATATTTTAGAAAAATCATGAAAATGTAGTGTAACATATATTCTTTAAGAGCCAACGTTTTTAACTCAAATCTTTGCTTCTGCCGCAGTTTTGCCTTTCAAATGAACGTCAAGTTTCGGTGCTGCTCCCGCTGCAGTTTGGGCTTGTGTATCATACACGAGAAAGTAAAACAGCAGATCTACAAGCTCGTACGAGCTTTCAATATATATTCTTTCAGAGCGAACGTTTTTAACTCAAATCTTAGCTTCTGGGGGGGGGGGGGGGGGGGGTCACGGGAACTACATATTTTCAGATGGGGGGGGGGGGGTCGGCTGCCAATTTCATATATTTTTTTGTGATCCTTGACATGAAATATTGAGCACCACTAACATAGGTATTTCAGAAAACCTGTCATTTAGATGGGTTTTAGCTCAACAATAATGGCACTCTACTTGTAGAGAGAGTACTCTGAATACGAGGCAGAATGTGTTTGAAATGAAACCATTTTTGTTTAAATCTGTAGTGGCACTGGAGGCAGGGGGTGTAGGGGGGATTCAACCATCAGCGGTAACCATGTTGAATACTGGACAACTCGCCCCGGTGCTTGCCCGATTTTCCTCCCGGAATTCTCACCAGTGAGGGGGATAACTTTGTAATATGCTATTGGCTGTTTGTATTCTTTTTGGGAAAATATAAAAAGATACTCCTGTGGAAAGGCTATATTATTTGACTTATATTGAACCTATAAACAATTTAGTATTATTTATTTAGTATATGTAAGGTTTTGCCCACTCAAATGGTACCTCGTCAGATAATCCCCACATTATCCTACAACAACTTCTGTGAACAGACTTTAGCCTACAGTCTCAGAGTTAAATGAACACAGAGGAATGACAGTGTATGTGGGTCATGTGACCACAGCGTTGTTCTCCACAACTAATTACAGGCTGTGTGCTTTGTTCTCCAGTCTGCACGAGGGAAACGGCAGCATGTGTGTGTGTGTTAGAATGTGTGGTGTGTGTCTGCGCATGTATTCCACATGCTTACACTGTGTCTAACATTCATGCACTACTGCCATGTGTGTGTGTGTGTGTGTGTGTGTGTGCGTGTGGGCGCGTGCTTACTCTTAAGTCTGTATATATACGGACGTGGACGATAGGTGGCGCCATATCCCAGGTCCTACTCCGTCTATATAATGGTTGAGGCCTATGGAAGCTTTTAACCCATTCTGACCCGAGATCAGATTCATATGAGGTTTCCACTGGACACACACTGGTCTGATTAACCCATTCTGACCTGAGATCAGATTCTAAAAATGTCAGTCGTTCTTCGATTTTTCAAAAATAGCAGACCTGCAAGCTCGTAGCGCGCCACTCGGTGGCGCGCTATGAGCTTGTAGATCTGCTATTTTTCAATAGCTAAAGCATAACATGATGCTAACACCAAAATGGGTTACCGTTCAGAATGGGTTAACATTGGTCCGGTTCCTATAAACCATAAGTCGGATTCTAAGTCCTTGGTGTATTTTCTGCCATCCACATTTCGGATTTAATTTGTAGGCCGTGTTGGGACCCCAGAAAAAGAAAATGAATTTCGTTCCAGGAAATGGAAATGTATATAAAAGTATATAACCTGTTGTGATATACAACATGATATGTGTATGAGTGCCTATGCTGTGTACTTGTACATGAATATACAAATGTACAGGATATGTATTGTGTACTGCCATGAACTGTAACAGACTGACTTTAGCCACTGAAGCCATCTCAGAGAGCAAGGACACTCTGCTAGCCGATGTTATTGTTATGTCTCAGTGGCACGTCATGAGGACACGAGGATCCAGAGCTATATATGATTCTGTATCTGTGTAATAAATTGTGAACCTTTGGCGAGATACTGTCTGAGTGTCCCGTTATTACTGTTCTCCCGGGCCCGTCCGATCGCCGCCGTTACCACAGGAATAATTCAGTTGGATTATCACACACCACCCAGTCTGCACACACACTACCGGTCAGCCAGAACCGGACCAGGGTCCTTACCAAGAGATTACAACAATTGGTGCCGAGAAGTGGGATACCAGCAAGAGGTGAGTCACTCCATGTTATATTCTTTCT
Organism: Protomyctophum bolini; assembly: GCF_963924005.1. Classification (NCBI taxonomy): domain Eukaryota; kingdom Metazoa; phylum Chordata; class Actinopteri; order Myctophiformes; family Myctophidae; genus Protomyctophum; species Protomyctophum bolini. Next base: position 42,319,050 of record NC_137877.1, on the reverse strand, counting down.
AAGAGAATAAGTGCACTCTCCTCTTGTCTGGTAATTTCCATGTTCATAGTTGTATGCAGGATTTATTTTTAGTTAAATCCTGCCTGTGTCGTTCTCACAGATTTTGTATGCCTCCAAATTTTCACTGACACTGTTAGTCAGCTTGTTTGAAAGTGACTGGTGTAGTTCTTGTGACTTGACAGAGTTTGGAAAAAGACTGCGTAGTTAGATACGCGCAGCAATATGGTTAGAGTCCATATTTAGCCTGACGTTTGGTACGCCAGCAGAACAGATTTATTCTGTGTGTTTATTAAACTGTTCCTTGTAGAGGTCAGTGGCCTTAGTGATGTATCCCAGCTAAGGTTAAAAGCCGGACGAATAGCCTACTTTGTCCGCACAACAGCTGTGAGTTTTGCCTGTTGTTTTAATTAATCTGTTAGATGTTGTCTAACAGGGTACGCCTGTGAAAAAGCACAGATTGTGTACTAAGCCTGTGGTGTGTTTCCCACAGCAAACTTTGATTCCACTCTGATCATTTGTATTAAAAAGTCACTTTAGATAGAACATATAGGTACCCAACTGAGGTATCAGTAGAGGGCTGGTGTGTGAAGTGATACAGTTTGAATATTCCTGCTGGTTTGTATTTGTTTTGTGTTTTCCGCCGCATATTTGGAGCTTGGAAATGGGCCAGGGTAAAAGCAAGGTTACGTTTGGGGAGGTTTTAGGAGTCCAGGGGGGACCATCCAAAACCAGGTCTCAAAATGTTAAATACAAAACATCAGAAGACGTTCCTCCTGGGGCATGGGGAAAAAGTAAACAAAACACAGCACAAACCCCACTGCCAAATGAGACTCCCATACAGTTTGTCACTCGGATTCATGGATCGTTCTATACTGATCCATTTGTTGAGCTAGTGGCTGGCTGGTCAGAGGTGCGTGTTCCTCGCTTAGCAAGACCTTATCCAAAAAAGGGGTCATTCACAGCAGAGCATATGACAATGTGTAAACGTATGATTTTTGATTATGAGGGAGATTCCAAGTGGAATTATCCTTATATGAAGGAAGCTTTCTCCGCCTGGGAGAAGGCAAAGCCAACATGGGATAAAGCTCACACCCATCAATGTGTCCAATCTGCCAAGAATAGTCAGTATGCGTTCCCTGCTAAATCTGCTCCTTCAGCAGATAAGGATGAGGATGATGAATTCATCGCTCAATTAATGTGTGGGGTCACTGCGCCAGCAGCAGAGGGGATAGAAAGGGGTGCATTTAAAAGGCGGCCGGAGCATCCACCCCCTTCCGGAGACCCGGATAGGTGGCAATAATCCCCAGGTGCTGTGGGTAGAGTACTGGCAGCATTACAGCCAGTGCAGGCATCCGTGGTAGTGACTGCCTCCCCGCCTGCAGCCACTGCAGAGTCAGGAGCCGTACCTAAGAGGGCTCAGGAGAGTAAGGCGGTCACACATGTGCCCGCCAAGACTAGGGCTGCAAGCCAACGTGAGTTAGAACAACAATTTGCACACTTAAGTACATAATTGGCCAGCGAGGTTGAGGCCGCTGACAAACAGGCTAGAATAGCTGCCCTGAGAGAACAGATGTATGTGACGAAGGATGCACTAGATAGGGTGGAGTCAGAGTATACAAAAGGTAAAGATAATGTCACAGAGATGCAACTTGCATTGCCGTGTGTGACTTTGAGGGATGGAAAAGTCATGAAAAAACCCACTGAGGTTAATGTGTCTGAGATGCAACATGCATTTCCGTTTGTGACTTATGGTGAAGGAAAAGTCATGGTAAAACCCACTGACATCATTGCGCTGTCTGCAATATGCGACAAGGCACCCAATCCAGCACAGAGCCCAGCCACCTTTTGCTCCTATTTACAGAGAGTGTGTAGATATCACCAGCTCACAGGACCTGATTACAGGTTCATTCTGGAACAATGTTTAAAAGACACCCCAGAGCAGGAAGTGCTAGAAGAGGTGAAGGGCTTAGACCCTAGGTTTGATGTCCCTACCGCTGATGGTTATGTTTGGCAAGATCAGAACCATGTAAAGGCTTTGTTTGTTGACCTAAAGACCTACCTAACAAAATTACATGCACAGACACGAGACATTACTTTTTCAGCCGCCTGCAAGCAGTTGAACACTGAGGCAGCATCTGCTTTCTTCATGCGTTTCCATAGTGCATGGGTTGGACATGCTGGGCTTCCCACAGAGGACAAAATGGCCGTGTTGTTTATCTCTACATTTTTGAGCAACATGCTGCCACAACATGCACAGGCAGTGAGAATCATATTCTCCAATGTGACACAGATGACTGTAGATGCCTTTGGGAAGCAGCTAAGAGAGAAAGATGCAGCAGGTATTTTTCCCTTAGAAAAGTCAAAAGGCCCCTTAACCACAATGTTTTCACATCAGGCGGATAGTCAGGGTGGCGAGGAGGCCTCAGGCTCCTCCCACAATTACAGGAGAAAGGACAAGTGCTATTTCTGCCATAAAACGGGCCACTGGAGCCGTGATTGCAAAAGGGGCCCAGTAGGCAAGGTCAAAAGGGTCAGCAAGGGCAAGGTCAACAGGGTCAGCAAGGTCAAGGTAATGACCAGGGCCATGCCCAGGGTAGTCAGAATCAGGGCCATGCCCAGTGTAGTCAGAATAACGGGCAGGCCCCACAACAAGAGCACGACCACCAATTCCCCATGAAATGGAACGGCCCATCTCAACAAAATAAATAGGGCTGCCCACAGACTAGAGCCCCGGTGCGTGCAATGTTACAGTTAGAATTAAGTGGTGCTTCAGAAACAATGCCTATGATGTGTTTGGAATTGTTTGATTATCAGCAGAACAAATGGTGTTCATATTCATTTTTGGTTGACACGGGTGCTGATCAATCATCCTTGTCAATGAAGTATTACAATGGTCCTGTTTCTTCAGCATCGATCGAATCTGTGGGAATAGATGGGGCTCCTATCATATGTCCAAAAACGCATCCAATGTATGTGCGTTCCCCAAATGATCCATCATTGAAGTTACAACATTACATCAGTTTGTTGTGATACCTGCATGCCCCTTTAATTTAATAGGCAGGGACCTGCTTTTTAAAATGGGATGCACGCTTTCTTTTGGAAAGACAGGATTGACACTACATACAGATACACTGAATCATGTTATGCTGTCACACATGCCCAAAGGACCTGCACAGTCTCACGTCACTCTTTCAGAGGCTGATCTGAGAATGTTGGGTACTCTATCACAGTCCATTAACCCCTCGCTGACAGCTCCTTTGAGTCAGTCGCCACTGTGTATTTTTTCCCCCGAGAAGGACAGTAAGCCTGGCTCCGATGTGTATATAGATCAGTTATTAGTGTTCCCAGACATGTTGTTGTTATCAGATAACAAAAAAGCAGTGTTCATGCTGGCCGCAGAGAGCGGAGCCACGGAAGGGAGAGCAAGCTATTTAAAGCCTATTGCTTCCCCTCTCAGCCCATGCATTAAGACAACTCTGAGCAAGCATTCTACTCAGAATCAGCTGCTCCATATTCCAGATTATTTAAGGGACATCCCTAGCACCTTTTGGGCCACGCATGGTGCGGATACAGGCTATATAGATTGCACACCATATAAAGCGGTGTTAAAGGAGGGCGCACGCCCGGTTTTCTGTAAGCAATATCCACTTTCCATACAGAAAGCCAGGGGCTCAGACCCATAATTGAGTCTCTGCTTGAACAAGGGGTTATATTTCCCACTACATCACCTTTTAACACCCCCATTAACCCGATTCGAAAATCTTCGGGAGAATATAGGTTTACCCATGACCTTCGTAAGGTCAATGAGTTAATTGTGCCATTAGGATCACATGTAGCTGACATCCCCTCTATTCTGACTGTCATACCTTCTGACCATACCCACTTCACCACATGTGACCTGAGCAATGCATATTTTAGCATTCCTGTTGATGTGGAAACTCAGCCGCTCCTAGCTTTTACATACAAGCGACAGCAGTACAGCTACCGGAGATTGCCACAAGGGTATATAGACTCATCCTCTGCTTTCTCAGCTGTGGTGCACGCCACGCTGGCGTCCTTCTTTCCACCGCCGGGATGTACGCTGGTCACATATGCGGATGACCTACTTTTATCAGCCGGGTCTAAAGAACTTTGTCATGAGGCGTCCACCATGTTGCTGAACCATCTAGGTGCCGCTGGGTTCAAGGCAGCACTGCACAAGATTCAGTGGGCACTCCCTGAGGTGAAATACCTGGGCTTTATCCTGGCCCAGGGAAAAAGGACATTGTCTGCCGATCGCATCCAGCTCATACAAGCCGTTCCCCCGCCTGAGACTAAAAAGGCGATGGCCAGCTTTTTAGGCCTAACAAACTTTTGCAGGGCTTGGATACCAGATTGTTCCTTTTTTGACAGGACTCTGAGAGCTGCATGCTGCATGCTCTCTCTATGTGAAAGAGGGCGCCAGCACGGCGGCTGCGGTGCTTGCTCAAGAGCACGGGAATAGCTATAGGCCCGTGGCTTATCTCAGCAAGACCTTTGACTCTATTGTACAGGGTATACGCCTGGCTGTTTGCGAGCGGTGGCGGCATGTGCGATGATGGTCACAGACGCACAGAGGATAGTACAAGGACATTCCCTGATACTACATGCATCACATCATGTATTGACTATTCTACAACACATTTCATCACAGCACATGACTGCACAACGACGGTGTCGGTATGACCAAGTTCTGACCAATACTATAGGCCTGACTGTAAAGTCATTGCCGGACTCTAATCCTGCTGCACTTCTGCATGCGCTACTTACTAACAGTACACAGTCCAGCCATACCGTGGACACAGCCCCCCATGACCATGACTGTCTAGAGGAGATTAATGCATCAACGGCAGCGAGAATAGATTTGTCTACAGTTCCATTTGAATTCGGAGAGCATGTTTATGTAGACGGGTCCTGCTCAAAACCTGCAGACGGAGTTTATCTATGCGGGTATGCCGTGTGCCAGCTGCCAGACACAGTCCTTGAAGCGTATTCATTACCATTTATCTCTCCACAGGCGGCTGAATTAGTAGCTCTGTTGAGAGCTTGTAGATTGCATGGTAAAGAAACTTTAACTGTGTACACTGACTCGATCTATGCTTTTAATGTGGTTCATTGTTTCGCAAAATTATGGGCTTTGAGAGGGTTTGTTTCTGCAGACCGCAAGCAGATCTCCCACAAAACATTGATAGCAGACTTGTTACAGGCTGTCAACCTCCCAGATAAGTTAGCTGTAGTAAAGGTTAAGGGTCACAGCCAGAAGGGAGACACTGATGCTGAGGGAAACAATTTTGCGGACCAGGTGGCCGGCTGGGCCTCCCGTGAAGGCCTGCCATCTCCCCATTTCACAGAAAACACCTCATATTCAATGTTTGCTGCCACATACACCCCGCAATACACAGACATTCTGATATTACAGACCAGTGCCAATATTGAAGATCTTGAGCACTGGGCATCAAGGGGTTGCATTACAGCAGATGATGGGTTGATATATGACAGAGAAAAAAGGTTATGCCTGCCACTAAGCTGTTTGCCATTTCTAGTCCGTCATTTTCATGGCGTTGGACATGTCGGTCAGACAGGTGTTATTGGTATCCTAAAGACTAGGTTTTGCATCAGAAAAATGCAAAGCACAGTGAAGTTGATTATAGGCTCATGTTTGATCTGTGTCAGAGCGCACAAAGGGAAGGTCCCCATAAAACATGACGCATTGCCTACCCCGACAGCACCACTTTGCAAATAGATTTCACTCACATGCCCCAAAAGGGTCCATTCAAATACATGTTGGTGATTGTGTGTGAATTTAGCAAATGGCCTGAAGCGTTTCCCTGTTCAAATGAGAAGGCAAAGACTGTTGTTAAAATACTGGCAAAGGAGATATTCCCTATGTATGGTCTAGCCATGTCTTTGAATTCAGATGGAGGTCCAGCATTCACAGCAAGGGTCACTAGGTTGCTCTGTAAATATTTACAGATTGAATGGAAATATCATATTCCATATCATCCGGAAAGTTCCGCTTATGTGGAACGTATGAACAGAACTCTTAAGTTGAGAGTCACGAAGGCAGCTATGGACTTGGGAAAGAGCTGGGTTGATGTTTTGCCTGCTGTTTTAGCTGAAATCAGGATGCCCCGAGTGCCACCACTAAATTATCACCCTTTGAGGTGATCATGGGAAGGCCATTTCCAACTCCATGGGTTAGAGGCGGGAGGGCGCCTTGTCTCCCGGGGGATCTAGATGTAGTTGTATGTGATTATACCGATGCGTTAATCCAGACATTGAATGGCATCTATGGTGACGTGTCTCTATCTTTTCCTCTTCCCTCAGATAAACCAACACACCCGTTCCAGACTGGTGACAGGGTGCTGATACTGTCGCTAAAAACGAAAGGAGTCGGGGAACCCCCATACAGCCCTCCGACGACAGTACTAGTGGTGACAAGGACCGCAGTACTCACAGATTCTGCCGCCCAATGGATCCACGCCACGAGGCTCAAGCCAGCCCCCAAGGAGCAGAATATCGGCTGACGGTGCTAATGGCACATCAGGACGGCGAGGGACGGAGGAAGATATGCAGCCACAGGACCCTTTTTGGGTTAACCACCCTGCTTCTGATGGCTGGAATAGCCGTTCACTGGATGGCATGCAAGTACTTTCCCGTTCCCGCTCGGTGCTCCAGTGACCAGGTCAAAAGGTCAACTCGAGGCACGATATCTGCATCCTACGATCCATGGGCTGACAGTTATGACCCCAAGCATGTCTATATGACCAATTCATGGTGGAGATATGCAAGATTCACAGCACGCTCAAGGGGGCATAACGCTTCCTGCTACGTGTGCTCGCATATGCCACAATCTATCTCTACACCGATGCTCAAGGTCAGGGACCTTGACTGGGAGCACACTCAGTTTTTAGTCGCACTGGCGACACATCCTGGGGTGAGCACTGATTGGAAAGATGCAGACTTTTCAAAAACTTTGGATTTAACAGATACCCCATCAAAGCTGGTTGGAAAATGCCCCAAACTGATTGCAGGGCCTCAGAACCCGATCAAGTTCCCGAGCCCAATCGTTGTCCCTGAGGACATGACATTTGACAGCTGCTTTGTCAATGATGGAACTAGGCTATTGGGAAATGTCACATTGACTAAGTGTGACAGGGTCTGGTCCCACTGCCCTTATTTGCACGAGCATGCTGCAAAATACTGCAATGACACCTGTCAACAAGATCCCAAAATGAGTGGGTACGCATATGCAAAGGACCTTACTTTTGCTCTACAATTGGACAATGGGAACAAGACTCTGTGTGCAGGTATAGCTCCCACATGCATGGGAACCAGAGTATTACCGGACTGGTTTTGGTTGTGTGGCCATAATGTATGGACCGCACTCCCGCCCAACTGGGGAGGGGTCTGTACGATGGTATGGTTACAAGATCCGACCTATGTTGTTCCACACACTGCACATGTCAACACATTTCACAGTCGTTCAAAGAGGGCCTCAGTTACGAAGGGACGCAGTACAGTACCCCACAATCACAAGTTGTGGACAGGGGGAGACAAATTTTTACAATCCCTTTTTCCATGGGTGGGAGTAGGTGAAGTGCGTGAGGAAGTGGAAGAAAACAGGTATAGACTAATGGCATTTATCAATGAATCCGTCATCGAAGGAGAGAGTGTGCGCAAGGAGTTAACTGCCTTGCGCTTGATGGTCATGGCTCACAGGCTTGTGTTAGATTTGTTGACAGCGGCATCTGGGGGGGTTTGTGTACTTATAGGGGAAGGGGAACAGAAATGTTGTACTTTCATCCCACAGGACGATGCTGATGGTCAAATCATACAACAGGCCTTAACCAACATGACTCAAATAAGACAGGAGCTCCAGAATAGAGAAGTGACAGATGACGGAGAGTTCAGTTGGATTCATTATTGTCAGGTTGGAAAGGTCTCTTACTCCGAATAGCCATTCCAATAGTAATGTGCATCTTTGTTTTTTGTGTTGGTTTGATGTGTGTTAAAGCATGTATTAGTAAGGCTGTAGGTAGCTCTGTAAACACAGCATTCCTGTTACAGACTAGGAGTACTCACACAGTGGATAATATACCGGTCGCTGAAAATGTTTGTGAATACTGTGGCTATGTAGCGCCAGACAGTGAGTAAGGACAGATAAGGAAAAAAAAAAAAAAAAACAAGAGTAGAATAGAGTCAGAGTACACTGATCCGTGTAATTTAGTGTTGAAATTAGACACAACTGACTTAAGAAAAGGTTGATTATTCATTAGTTAGAAATGATGTAATTTAAACAATCAGATTTCAGGTTGATTTCAGTGTTGATTTTATTGTACCTTTCCCTCTCCCCACATCCTATCTTCCTTGTCCCTTCCCAAACCTTCCTATTAATTTTTTTATGTTTTGAATATGTAGTTTGGATTGCTCGATCTCCTCTTTTCTTTCTGTGTTTCTCTCTCTCTTTCTCTCTCTCTCTCTCTCTCTCTGTCCCTGTCTCTGTTTTTCGCGTACAAACATGTCGCATGCGTGTGCTCGTCCTTAGGATGGTTGATGAGGATAAAGGAGGGCTCGATGCAATTTTCCTAGCAAAGATTTATCACAGATTAAGTGAAAGGGTCATATTAAAATGACTGTCTAGGTTTTTCGGTATCGAGACATGATTGTACGCTTTTCCGTAACCACAGCAGAGTTGTTCTTTCATAACAAAAGAGGGCACTGTTGTGATATACAACATGATATGTGTATGATTGCCTATGCTGTGTACTTGTACATGAATATACAAATGTACAGGAATTGTGTACTGCCATGAACTGTAACAGACTGACTTTAGCCACTGAAGCCATCTCAGAGAGCAAGGACACTTGCTGCTCGCCGATGTTATTGTTATGTCTCAGTGGCACATCATGAGGACACGAGGATCCAGAGCTATATATGATTCTGTATCTGTGTAATAAATTGTGAACCTTTGGCGAGATACTGTCTGAGTGTCCCGTTATTACTGTTCTCCCGGGCCCGTCCGATCGCCGCCGTTACCACAGGAATAATTCAGTTGGATTATCACACACCACCCAGTCTGCACACACACTACCGGTCAGCCAGAACCGGACCAGGGTCCTTACCAAGAGATTACAACATAAGCAAAAAACGAAAATCCTGTGCTGCTGTTTTTGCTTGTAAAATGTGTTATATTGATTTTGGCAACAAACAATAAACAATAAACAATCTTTATGTCATAAATACATATACCTAACATCTGAAACAAGTACTGGTGCCTTAGTTTACTCATACGTTAATCTAGATCATGAAATGTAGCACATTTGTTTAAAAAAAATAAACGCTTCAACTAACGTTATTGGCACCCAGCACACTGAAACATACACATAGTAAATTGAGACAAAAGCTTATGTTTCATACATTAAAAATTTCACAACCTACTTTGTAATGATGGGTAGAAAAGAAAAGCAGTGCACCTTGGCCCAAAATGGCTGGTCTATCAAAATGTTACCACGCCCCCCTAATTTGGAATAATGCAAACTAACTAACAAAAACTAAATGCAATAAAGGTCAGAGTTATTTCAACATATTGTATGCAACATTTTATTAAAGTACCACAAACTGTCACAGCATCTGACATTTCAGCAATAGTCCCGGGCATTACGGCTATGTCCATGCCAATCAATATTAAAGGGACCAAATTTGGCCCGGATGTAGCCCAGGGCATGCTCTAATGATTAAGCTATGGCGCCCGAGCCTG
>NC_137877.1:42299272-42304272 GCF_963924005.1 Protomyctophum bolini | reverse complement strand
CACACACACACACACACACACACGGCTGCCTTTTGACAAACATGGCCTATGCACAGAGATGGGCAGTATTTGAAATACATGTATTTGAAATACTTTTTTGCATTTTGTAATTCGCTGGGATGGAAGAAATTAGATGTATTTTGTATTTAGATATATATTTTTGACCCAGTATTTGTATTTTGTATCAAAATGCATGGCTGTCAATATAGGTCACACACTCACACAGCCAGCCACACCCATACCCTTCCAAACCACTACATTCGAAGTCCAGACACACTCACTCACTCACTCACTCACTCACTCACTCACTCACTCACACACTCACACACTCTCTCTCTCTCTCTCTCTCTCTCTCTCTCTCTCTCTCTCTCTCTCTCTCTCTCTCTCTCTTTCCATCTGACGGACCCGTACACTTTTGTTGTATTGTCACACATCAGTGGTTAGTGCATGATTCCATCAGAAGAGAAAAAAGGGCAAAATAAACATTTCAGGGCAGACGCCCTGACATGAGTCAGTGGTGCGTGTAGTAGCATTATGTTTGTCAGTGGTGCGTGCGTGTTGGTAGCATTATGTTTGTCAGTGAGGAGTGATTGACACGCATGTCTGTCTGCGTGTTGGTAGGACGTGCAGGATTCTCCATATAGTATTTTCACTATGTGTCGTGTTGTGTGAAGTATCTAACCATGATAAGCATCAGCCTCTCCATCAACCTTACCTGCGATCTGGTCGTCAAAGTGGCGGTTGATGCATTGCCACTCCAGGCCGGTGTTGGCTGAACACAGGCATAAGAGGATGATCAGGAAAACGCCAGCAGTCTCCATGATGGAGAAGACAAAGTGTGGATGCTGTAGCAAGCAAGCAGTATCCTATATGCATTACCTGGCTACCGGTAAACAATGCAGACCTGCATTGGGAGTGCCAGCCCTGAGTGATTTGGGGCCTTAGGCAGGATTTGACCTGGAAGACATTTAAAACATGCTCTGCATTCCATCTGCTTTTTCATTCCACGCCTGCATATGACAGCTTGACCACACACACACACACACACACACACACACACGCACACACACACACACACACACACACACACACACACACACACACACACACACACACACACACACACACACACACACACACACACACACACACACAATGTGTCGCAATATGAGCTTGTAGATCTGCTATTTTCAAAAGTATGTAAATCTTCCAATATATTTGTATAGCAAACATTTTGAACTTAAATCTTTGCTTCTGGAGGTCCATGGAACAAAGTATTCTGAAATGGGGGTCCGGTCAGCGGCCAAATACATCTCATTTTAGGGTACTTGACATTAAAGAGTTCTGAGAACCACTCACGTTCAGGGCCTCCAAGTCCTGTCTCAGGTCTTTCAGCTCCTTCTTTTTCTCCTGGATCTTCTGCTGGACTTCCTCCTGACTTGTCACCAGCTGTTTCCGCAAGAAGCAGGAAGAGAGACAGTTTGGTTTGTAAACATTATTGTGGACTTTTTCATGTCGGGACACCAATTCCATCCAATCAGGAGACATGAAATTTGGTTCCACAATGAAAATCCATTGTGGAAATCCATTGGTTCCACAATGTGTGTACTTCATCCTAAAATTAAAAATCGGGAAAGCATCTTTACCATTTTAGATTTTATAACATACATCTTTTAGAAATAGTAGTTTGTAACAAGTGGTTCTCAAGCAGATCTACAAGCTCACAGCGCGTCGCTTTGTGCCCTGCTGCGAGCTTGTTAATCTGCTTTTAACATTTCTGAAAATATTTTATTTTGATTTACTTTCTTCTTTTCTGGGGGTGCCTGGCCCAAAACATTTTCAGATGGGGGTCCATGTGTTTGAGAACTAACTAACTCAAGACTATATTTAGTCTTGCTTCCATCTTTAAAACATGATCTTCAAGTGATGGTGGTGCTACCTGTTTCTCTGCCTTCGCTGCAGCAGCTGACACCGTGTCATGGCCCTTGTGTTCATCCATGGTGCACAGATAGCAGATAGACTGTTGGTCTGTGCGACAGAACACCTCCATCAGCTTGTTATGACTGGAGCACATCTTCTCCTGCAGTTTGTCGGTGGCTGGGACCAGCTTGTGCTTCTTCAACACAGGAGCATCGTAGTGAGGCTGGAGGTGAGTCTCACAGTAAGAGTCCAGACACGCCAGACAAGACATGAGAGCTTTGCGACGTCTGGCTCCGGTACAGAAATCACAGGCCACGTCTGCTGGACCGGCGTACAGCGGAGCAGCGGAGGCAGCAGGAGACTGCTGAGCTCCTGTACTGCTCAGCTTCATCACCAGCTGGAAGTAAAGAGAAGAGGAGGGGAGGTCACTCACTGAGGAGACATTCAACACAGTCACTGTGAGCTTCATGGTGATAAACGCATTGCAACATTATCTTATTTATTTATCTTATTTGGCTTGTCTGCCTTTATTGATAGTATCAAGTGAACATAGACATGTGTGGTGTAATTTGAGAACACATAGACCAGCTAATGATGCCTGGAACCACTGCATGCACATGGACACATGTTAAGACCTGATAATAGTGAAACATGATCAGGGTTTGGCACAGAACAGAAAGCCAAGACAAAGGCCCATGGGTAATAAATAACTGGGGTCATTGTTAGGGGTTGAGACCCATGGCAGTGGTCAGATCGTGGACCATCCTGATAGGCCGAGAGCCATATGAACACATGAACACACGATAGATATAATGCCAGACAAAGAAAGATCTGGGCCGGTTGTTCCTCCACTCTCTACCATGTAACTGGGCATGCTCCCCGACGGCATGAGGCCGTCGGAGCTATGCTGTTTGCTGTGCTGTGTACTCTGAAATAAACATCAAGGAACATCATCTCGTTGTCTGTCTGCCGTGCACATTTACTCTCCTGTATGCTATTTTAATATACAACACATGAAAGAAGGGAGAGAGAGAGACGGGGAGAGACACGCAGCAAAGATCGTCATGAATGGGACTCGAACACGCAACACACCGTCAGGCCAGAGGCTACAGTATGTGTGGCATGCGCCTGGACCACTTGGCCAGCGGGCACCCACAACATTATCTTAACATCTAATTATCTTTTTCTGAACGTTGCATTTCATAAAGTTAGAGTTGCCTTGTTAAAATTTTTGCCTACAATGTAAGCATTTAGCAGACATCCTTAACCACTAGGGCTAGAACTTGCCTAAAAATTAATGACAAGCCAAGAATAGGCACTTAGGGTGTTGTTGAGAGATTTGGATAGACAGGAACAGCCAGGCATACGGACTCAAATAACTCAGTTCTAAACGGTAGACCAGGTTAGCTTAGTAGAGATTATTGAAAAGCAATTACAGAGAATGAAGAGATGCGGCCTCCGGTCGCGCTACCAAAAAAGGAGCCCTTTTTCTCAGAGCTTTTATACCATTCTGAACTTCACCGAAACCCTTAGAACCTTATTAATACATTGTACCCATTGTTCTTGGTCATTTGTTGGTCATTTTCCATTCTTTTGTGATCTGGCAAGTCTGTGGTGCACGATGGCTGAGACACAAACATTTTGCCCACCTGGCTCTGGGCTTTGTCCCAAACACTTCTCTATTTTATACATATTTAACTGGGCTTTGTCCCAAACACTTCTCTATTTCATACATATTTATTGTGCCGCTGCTCCCAGTTTTGACGATCTGTGTTTTAATAATCTGTGCACTTCTTGAGAACTTATGCTTGTGGCCTCAAACTCATTTGGTTGTAGACAGATGAGTGATGGCCTCTCCCTAGCGGCGTATGAGAGATCCCTCACTGTGTACTGGTGCGCGTGCATGTGTTCTCACGTGTGGGACACGTGCACTATTTTGTGGTCGTCTTTCGGGTGTGCCTGGCCTGCTTTGGGAGGAGTTGATCATTTCTCTAGTACACGTATCGGTTGCCATCTTCAGAAGGGAGGAGTTTCAGACGGAATAAATGTCTCTGTGAGTCAGAAACAATATGGTTCCAGACGAGAGGCTTTACGATGTAGGCCCAGAACATTATTTTTCACCCCTACAAAGGCTTAATGATTAACCAGTGACTAACAAAGTCAAAGATCAGAGTAAACTACCCTAGTCAACAAAATGACAGCATATAAAGTACTAGAATACCATCAAACCTTATACCTATAGCATCTGTTTAAACCAGTGGTTCTCAAATGAATATGCATTTGTCCACAGACTCCTCACTCCCCTCCCACCTGAAAATATGTTGTGCATCGTGTTTAGATGCATTGTGAGCTTGTAGATCTGCAATGTTCAAATAGCTGATGTATACTGTAGGTTTACAGTGGTTAAATAGCCCTGGTAAATAGCATCTCAGGTCCCCAGCTTCTCTCTAAAATACACTTTGTGCCATTTTAATAACGCAATGTACCCTGAATTTACCGGGCAGAGTCATTTCTTCTACTACGGCATTTCCGGGTTTTGGCCTGCGCCGATCTGGTTGGATTCATTTTATTTCATGATTAAAATAGTGCATTTTAGAGAGAAACTGGGGACCTGAGACGCTTCCCAGCTCCGAGAATAGACTTTTACCAAGGTCTAGCAGGCTTTGTTTCGGTGAGTAGTTACGTCGTTTTGTTTATTTGCTGGGATTTGAAAGTCCTCGCACGGGAGTGAGAATATCACCAGAGGGCTGCGGAAGGGACTTCCACAGAGCGTAAGAGAGAGACTCGCTGTAAGCACTGGACCAGGGCTAAGTGGTTAGACAGACTGTGATGCTCTAAAAACTATTTATGGACCCCCTTGAACCGCCTCATGGACCCCTGGGGGTCCCCAGGCCCCACTTTGAGAACCTAACACATAATAAATAGTTATTCTTACAAACAATGTAGCCTATATCATTATCAACATAAACATACAATGTGAACAAATAACGATATAGCCTACAACATGTGCAGAGTAGAACTGCTGTGGCAGAAAAAGTAGTTTCATGTGTGGTTAAGTGTAACTTGTAAGGTCATCTTAC